>NC_132888.1:7026080-7046080 GCF_030463535.1 Salminus brasiliensis
GTACTCAGTAGTCGAGATAGTGTAATACTCAGTAGTTCAGATAGTGAAGTACTCAGTAGTCGAGATAGTGAAGTACTCAGTAGTCGAGATAGTGAAGTACTCAGTAGTCGAGATTCACATTCAGAGTCACATTCCTCTTAGTCTAAATACTGACCTCTGTGTGGAAACACTTAATCAGTCTAAATTACATGAATATTTACATGCACTATTAAGGTTTCCAAGCTCAGCAGACTGAGCTGGGGAGAAGCAGATCAGGTGATCTTTACATGATGGTGCCCAGGCCTGCAGGAGCAGGAGCAGGCCTTAAAGAAGAGTAAACATCCTGGCTTCATGCAAGTTTGTGAAAGAGAGTGTGTATATGTGTGTGTGTGTGTGTAGATGCGGTGCTGTTTCCCGCTAAACTGCGCTAAGTGGCCACTGTGGGCAGTCAGCTCAAACAAAACGTCAAATTCAGAAATCCTGCCATCAAAGGCCGACACTTCACGGGGGCACTTACCCTGACGCTACCAAGGCTCTGTGTAATCCTGGACAAAACACCCTGCTCTCATTTCAGCAAGGACGAAGAGCGGACCACACAGAGCTCAGGCAAACATTCGGGCATTTGCTGAATCTCATACTAGCATCCATACTGCCACTGTACATTTACATGAACATGGCATTCGGCTGGTGCTCTTATTCTCATGCAGAGTGCAGAGTTAGGAGTCTAGCCCGAGACTCTTATTGGTGTAGTACAATGTGCTTACCCAGGGGAACTGAACCCCAGTCTGCCATAGGAAAGGCAGTGTTGTTTTCCACTGCACAAACAGTAACTACTATAAATGTAATGTGCACAGCCATTAATTTCCATTAAATGAGGGGGCCTTCATTTCAATAATACTGAAAGATGAAGGTAATAAAACAGGGATATTTAATTAAAATTCAATAAGGTCCAGTTAGAACACCTTACTTTCTAACTTGCATTATTACTAGGTGCCATATCCTGTATATAGAAGTGGCCTAGTTGTTAAATCATCATTTAATGTAGTCAACCACTGAACACTCATAATACAATTACAATTCAGTAAATTTCATCAATACTTACTGCTCGTTTTCACACTGAACTGGACAAAATATAAATAATAAATTAATATAATAAATGTTCTTTTCTCATTTTTAGCAGAATGCTTTAGAAAAAAGATTGACATCAATATGGCAATTTTTCCTTAGTCAGGCTGAAGCTTTAAGCTTGGCTAATTTTAAGGTAGTATGTTTCACACAGAATACTGAGTGTGTATTTCCTTAGTAATATTAGAATAAACACTAATAATAACACTCCTACAAAAAGTGGTGGTGGTTCTTCATCACTGTGTTCATCATTAGAACATCTCCAAAGTTCTCCTCTCTCATGGAGTCTAGTATTATTTAGAGTTCTCCTCAGATCAACACCTGGTTTGGTGGTAAATCAGGGCTTAATGATGGTAAATCAGGTGAACTGCTGCTGCTGCTGCTGCTGCTGATGGAGTTGAACACATCCTCCACGCTGTGCTGGCTGGACTGGGGGGCGTCCAGGAGAAACCTGGAGGAACCGAGCTCTGTTCTTCAGACTAGCCACTGAGAGACATTTATTTTTTGTGTGGTCGGGGGGGGGGGGGGGGGGGGGGGGGGTTAAAACCTCTGAACAGTCCGCTATGAGTGAAGAAGGAAAATCCAGGTTGTGGTTCATTACGGGCCTTAATGTTTAGGAGTGTACTGAGTGTACTGTTTTTCTTCTTCAGGCTCTTAGAGAGCTTTGTCATGTTGCTGTTGCCCTCAGTGACACTCATTAGGGGTCTGGATTCGTATTCCTGGACAGCTTTGTGACGAAGTAAACAGAGCAACACAAAACAAATGAGCTGAAACTGAACCCAATGAAATACAACTATCTTAGATCACACATCCATTACTGGAGGACATTTCATACCGCCGTTTAAAAGAGAGCATTAAAGCAGTCTGCTCTGATTAAACAGAAACGATACTGAGCAATTATCGTCTTCAGCTCGTCCTCAGCTCAAAAGCTCCTCACATCTAAGCTTTCATCTATAAACTAAAAAAGCAGCCTGCCTGTGCCATCTGCAAGGCTGATTAAAATGCAGGCCTCTAAATATAGACGCTAAGCATGTTAACTTATTAAAAAGGACAAAATTATCCCAATTAACTTCCTAAAAGGAGCCCAAACTATGTCCATAATTCCCCGTCGTCTATTTATGCTCATATTTAACAGACAATCACATGGTTTTCACGGGTGCAGGGATGAATATAGAGCTGGAGAGGGTCACGAGTTAGCGCTAAACTCTTGACCCAAGCTATGATTGCTCTCTAAGCCTGAATAATTGCAGGGGACTGAAGGGTGATATTAAAACGAAGCTGTAATTTGATAATTAATGACAATCAGATTATGCTCAGGTCATTTCCTGTGCAGGTAAAGTTGGAGGTTGTTGAGCTTGTAGGAGCAAGTATGATCTGTTGGGTTAATACTGATCATATGCATGTATGTAGTGTGTACATTAGTGTGCATTAGTGTGCATTTGCATATGTACTGTATTGGGCGTATTAGTGTGTAAGTGTGTTTGTGATTCTGTCTGTGTGTGTGTGTGTGTTTGTAGCAGTCCTTATCTCCTCTGCAGCTGGACAGATAGAGCTGTGTATCTGCGTGATGCAGTACAGGTCTGCCTGAGCTGTCACCCGTTAAGCCTGTGTGTGTGTGTGTGTGTGTGTACAAGTCAAACCCTCAGGCTGTGCGTGTTAACAGAGCAGACAGTGTACAGAGAGCAGGGAGACACACACCCTGCATCTGCTCTGCTTTCCCACTACATGTCCTCTAGTGTCTCCTTTTAACCCTTAGTTGAGAGGAGAGTGTCTGCAGACTTGCTATACTGTTAAAATACACAATGATAAAGTTACATGATGTATTATTTACTCCCATCCCGACAAGCAGGCAGTTACACAGTTGAGTCACCCGAGCTCTGAAACCCTGTTCATTTCTGTGGCCAAGAAAGAATGTATAGAAAAAATGCATAGCTCTGGGTGGCACAACAGTCTAACTGCTGCCCATCAAGTGAGGCAAGGCCCCAGTGCTCCACTGTCAAAAGCTTGTCAGTGGGGACGTGATGTGATAGGAGGTATTTTAACTTGCAGATAGGAATAAACAGTGGAGACGTGTTCTCTGTAGTGACAGGGGATTGGCGGTTGCCAGGACAACGGTACTTTTCTGACTGCATTGTGCCAAGTGTAAAGTTTGGTGGAGGGGGGATTATGGTGTGGGGTTGTTTTTCAGTAGCTGGGTTCGGCCCCTTAGTTCCAGTGAAAGGAACTCTTAATGCTTCAGTATACCGAGAGATTTTGGTCAATTTCATGCTCCCAACTTTGCAAGAACAGTATGAGGATGACCCCTTCCTGTTCCAACATGACTGCGCACCAGTGCACAAAGCAAGGTCCATAAAGACATGGATGAGTGAGTTTGGAGAGGATGAACTTGACTGGCCTGCACAGAGTCCTGACCTCAACTCGATAGAACACCTTTGGGATGAATTAGAGGGGAGATTGTGAGCCAGGCCTTCTCGTCCAATATCAGTGTCTGACCTCACACTCCTAAACCTTGTGGAAAAGCCATCCCAGAGGAGTTGAAGCTGTTATGGCTGCAAGGGATGGCCTGACATCATATTAAACCCCATGGGTTGCGTGTGAAGGCAGGCGAGCATACAGATAGAGTATGAGTGTATATATATATATATATATATATATATATATATATATGTGTGTGTGTGTGTATGTGTGTGTGTAAATATACACAGTATCAATGTATAAGGCTTATTTAACACTAAGGTGTATTACTCAGTAACTACAGTGACTTCTGTACAAACTGGAGGGGCTATTCTCTGGTAATAGAGGTGTTTAAAGAGGCTAAAGCACTTAACTAATCTCATTTGGCAAAGCAGGAAGGTTTGCTGGTAGTATTTTGTGGCCAGTTTTATTATATTAGTTCAGTTCGCAGCAGTGGTGCAGTGGTTAGGGTTCCTACAGTCATAAAAAGCCTGGAAACATTGTTTTTGTGTTGATTGTGAGATTATGTTTTCCAGACCTGGGAAAGTCATGGGAAAATGACTGTCTTTGAAAACCCTTGTTGATCATTCATGATCACATATTTTTCATTATTTCTGCTGTTAACTGTAATGAACTAAGTACAATTGACAATATACCATCCTAATGCAGTGAATGTAGTAAGTTTACCGACCATAGATTGTAAAGTGTTCATTCTAGTGTGTCCTGGTGTTTAATATCAGGTGTATGTATGGCATTTATAGGCACTAAAACTGCCATAATTCCTTTATTGCTTTGGTTTCTGCATCTTTCATACTAATCTATGTAAACTGCCTCTTATCATGCTGCTTTAAAAGCCAGTCCAGGCTAAAACACACAGTTCATAAAGGGCTGATTTTAGAGCTTAGCAAGTCCAACTACATCAAATTTAAATGTAATGTTTAGAACTTTTACAAACTTCTACAAATTATACTTCCTGTTTTAAACACTGTCCTACATCCTATTACAGTCAATATATCTAGGGTTTCTCATTATAATGACACTGCAAAAAGGTTAAAAGACTATTCAACCCATTTCTAAAAGTTTTGACTAGTTTAAATGATTATTACTATCCAGTAATGTTCAGTAATCTTATTCCACTGGCAGATATGTTTGTTTATTTCAGGGAAATAATATTTAAAACATGCAAGATTATTTGCCAATGGAATAAGATAGTTTCATAACTACGTAATGAGAAATGTTAAGGCATTTTGAGTGTATATAAAATGCTTTCACTCACCAAAGTTTGGGGGGGGGGGGTTGGGGGGTGTCAAGGCAAGTCAAAACATTTACCAAATGGAATATTTATCGTAGAGCAGCGATCCAAATCCTAAACATTTTCCCTTTATCGCTCCGTCTATCTCAAACAGAAACCTCCACGCACAAACACTCACCGCAACTTAACATTCTGCAGTCTCTGGAATATTCCTCTCATTGTGTTTACCTTCTTCTATTTGTATTTTACGCATAAAAAAAGGTGATTAGATTTATTTCCCAAATGCACTTTATGTTTACTCTACTGCGGCTTCCAGCAGGTACTTGACAGGTGGAGCTGATAATACGCGAGTGATATAGCAGGTCCTAATAAAATATGTACACTCCCCATGAATTATGCATAGGCCAAGGGCTCATGAATGATGCGTATTACCCAACACATATTTTATTAATAGGATTTTCTTAATTGAGTTGGTTTGAATAAAGCAAGGATTAATCTCTGGATGAATATTAATAAGGCCGGAGCCGATGTGTTTTCATTGGAATGCCTGGCTGGTAAGAGCTACAGTCTTTCAGAGCAAAATCAATTTATAGGGGTTCTTTTGGTAGACTGGTATCAATTAGTGACAAAGTGTAATTGCAGCCTATTAGAATAATGCACCAATACCCAATACCCTGTGCACAGATTCACGCTACAATAACAGGAGGGCTTCAAAGTGCTGGGACTGGACGTGGAGCCCGTGATTCGAATTAGTCATGGTAACAGCCCCATCTGCAACCGCCGCTTCCAGGGTATTGGTGACTAATTGAAAAATTCACCTTTAGGAAAGTTCCAGAAAGACAAGGCTGCCCCCTTTCACTGGGGTCTTTCGTGTTTGAGGCCTTTTTTTTGATGTTGTCACTCCCAATCTATTGTGTTTCTGACAGACAATCGAAGCGGGCCGTCTGAGGCTGGCAGCTCATTTCGGTGGCAGGTGGCAAACAATTAGACACAGCAATTTGGGGTGCGGCGGATGACATTAAAGCGTGCCGGCCTGAGTAGTACATCGCGTCTCTGGCGGACAGCCTGTGTGAAAGCATTTCAAAAATAATACACTTTGCCGGGGCGACTCATTTCAGCCTGTCAGCCTCTATTAAGGAGCTGAGGGCTGAGGGAGACGGCGAGGGGAGAGCGGACCCCCTCCGTTTAATCTGCCATCAACGCCCTGGAGACCCTCCCTAACCCCCCTTCATGCACACACACACACACATAAACATCCATCCGGCACCTTTGCTATTCAGCAGACACACCTCATCCGCGACCCTGGGGCAGTTGCTTGTATTATAACCAGCCAGCGACAGCTATTGTTACACAGGTTTGCCATTTCCACCACATCTGAGATCCATACAAAAGAGGTGGCTCTGCACAACCACCTGTCCACCTGCTTGGATGGATGATTGCTTTGGCGAGCATCTCACTCATTTTTACATTTGTATTTATATATATATATATATATATATATATATATATATATATATATATATATATATATATTGGAATTTCCCTTATAATTAAACAGGCTGCTTGTGTTACTGAGCCTTTTAGACTGAGATACACCAATCAGCCATAACATTACAACCAGGTGAAGTGAATAACACTGAATATCTGGTTACAATGGCATCTGTCAAGGGGTGGCATGCACATAGTAGGCAGCAAGAGAACGGTCCGTTCTTGAAGGTGATGAAGGTGTTAAAAGCAGGGGAAGTGGGCAAGCATAAGTATCTGAGCCACTTTGACAAGAACCGAACTGTGATGGCTAGACGAGTCCGACTGGGTCAGGACTTCTCCAAAACATCAAGTAGGGTTTTGTGGGCTGTTCCTGGTATGCAGTGATCAGTCAGTACCTACCAAAAGTGCTCCAAGGAAGGATAACCAGTAAACCAGCCACAGGGTCATGGGCGGCCAAGGTTCGTTGATGAGATCCATGGAGGCCCCACCTCACTACTTATGTCTGCTGCTAACGTCTTGGTGCCAGATACCACAAGACCATCTTTAGAGGTCTTGTGAAAGCCATGCCTTGAAGGGTCAGAGCTGTTCGGTGGCAATAAGAGGGACCTATACAATATTTGGCAGGTGGTTTTAATGTCTTGGCTGATGGGTGCATGTAAATGAACTTGGTTCTGATTGGCTGGGATTGAATGGGTGGAGCCATTTGATGAATATGTACATTTTGTGACATCACTGAAACAACAAGTAGCCTCCTATAGTTTTCTATTTTTAGTAATTTCTTATAAATTTATGATCACCACTTTTCAAAAACTATGAATTTTAGATTCTTATTTAGTCCTGACTTGCGGCCAGAGATTTCAGGTAGGTTCTGGACCCAGTGCGTACTTGACTAGGAAGAAGAAGGTAAGAAGATGGATAGATAGATGGATGGATGGAAGGAAGGATGGATATTTATTGTATTGTAAACTTCACTCTCAATGTTGCAGAGCTTCAGAATAATCTACAGCTCTATTCATCAACCTGGAAGCACCTGGAAAACACATCCATCCAACACCTTTGCAATTCAGCAGAAACACCAGCTTCATTAACATCTTCAGCTCCATTCATCGTTCTGGAAACATCTAAAATTAACCATCCACACCTTTGCTTTTCTTCAGACCCATTTCACTTTTCAAAAATGATGCAATTTGGATATCCACTGTATTAACTATGTCTTATACCCTCAGTCTCAATATTCTACAGCATTTGAATGATCTATAGCTGTACATTAATCTGGAAACATGTAAAAGGTCTCAATCTTCACAGTTTTCTACAAATTACTTGAAACATATTAGGCAGTAGCATTGCATACAGCACGTATTTCATTTCATATCTACAACAAAACTGCTCATTCATTACTCCAGTCCAAACTTCTGACCAGCAGGCTATGCTTAAAAGCACACTTACAGGTGGGTCATCATTTTAACGAGACCATATCAGAGGACCCATTTACCGTTTAATCCATTTAGGACGTCAGTGAAATACAAGAACATGCATTCCGAAAACATTAAAACCATAAAAATATAAAAACATCCCTGTTATCAGTCCTATTTGTTATCAAGTGTTGTGATTTATTCCATTCTGATATTACTTAATGCATTAGACCATTATCAAAGGGCTATCGGCCATGTTTATAGCAGGGGGCAAGCACTGGGTCTCTGCGTGCGCTCAGCAGCCGGCCCTAAAGACTAAACTGGGATTAGCAGAGGATAAATGTTTCCCTGCCTGAAACGGAGACGGACCACTGCGAGATCTTATCGGGGCCTGGAATGTAAACACATCCCAAATGTTCCACTACGATTCACAGGGCTTTTCAAACACAGGAATTCTTAGTGATAGGCAGTGCAGGGGATTGGAATGACTTATGACTTGCTTACAAATGAAAAAGCATTATGGTTTTCTCTGGTGGAAAGGAATAATCCAGGTATTCATCATGGACCGGCTCAGATGCAGCGCACAGCACTGTCAGCCTCGACAAGACACCAAGGGGTCTTGTCTTTACAGATGACCAGATTACAGAATACAGTTAACATAGCTAACTATACTGAGTTCTTTACACGTTCACATTAACATGACAATCAGAGATCCGACCTCCACCCCTGATAAGACTTCTAGCACTGATCTCTGGATCCCGTGGTAAAATCTAACCTCTTCTGTGTGGAATTATTATTATTATTATTATTATTAATATTATGTTTTTCAGTATAATGTATCTATTAGCTATTCACCATTGCATGCTTTTATTTGATGTTAGAGGAGGAGGTTGCCCTTTTGGAGTCTTGATTCCCCTGAAGGTTTCTTTCCCTCATTCTAAGGGGGCTTTCACCTGGACCTGGATCTCGGTAAAGCTGCTCTGTAATATGGTCTGCCGTAGAGATAAACTTTAACTTGACAGAAATTCATATTAACTGTATAAGAGGGTTCTGCACTCCAAAAAATAAAGATGCTACAAAAGGTTATTTATGTGATGCCATAGAAGAACCACTTTTGGTCCCATAAAGAACCTTTTTCATTACAGAGATGATGCTCTCTACGACAAATGTGGTTCTTTACAGATCCAAAAAACTGGTTCTTTCTATGGCACCACTCAAATAACCCTTTGTAGAAAGATTCCAGGTAGGTTCTGGACCCAGTGCGTACTTGACCAGGAAGAAGAAGGTAAGAAGATGGATGGATGGAAGGAAGGATATTTATTGTATTGTAAACTTCACTCTCAATGTTACAGAGCTTCAGAATCATCTACAGCTCTATTCATCAACCTGGAAGCACCTGGAAAACACATCCATCCAACACCTTTGCAATTCAGCAGACACAGCAGCTTCATTAACATCTTCAGCTCCATTCATCGTTCTGGAAACATCTAACCTTTAAGTTTTAAGAGTGTATATAGTACTGAAAAGGGATTCTTGTAATAATTGTTGAAGCCTTTTTGGTGCTATAAAGAACCAACTACTGCTACATTCAATTGGTCATTGGAGTCGTCATGGTTCTGTATACATAAAACCACTGGATTTACTAAAGAACCCTTTAACAGCCCTTTTTAAAGACTATAGTAGATGTTTAAATGTTGTCTGCCATCTGGTGGACTATTACTGATGTGGTAACACTATTTTAAGGAACACAAATTAGAGGTTTATTTGTTCTTTGTTAAATAAAGTCTAAATTTGACAATTCTCAATCATTATTTATTAGGATTGATCCAGTAGGATCTTTGCTAGTATATATTAGTACATAGTTGGAGGTGTTTTATGCATAAAAAAACATGAATACCTGCATTAAAAGTGTTAATGCTGTGATAAGGAACAAACCACCTCTGAACCTCTGATTAATTTGTGTGCCAACCTGACTACTCTTAAGACGAGCTTGTGATGTAGTGGCTGATGAGAATCTGGGTGAAGGGATGGTTAGCTGTAGGGTCTTGTAATTGTTCTTGTCCCAGTGAAAGTGAGGCGGATTTGTTGTAATGAATTATTAGGTTTAGCTTTCTGTTTATAGTTTTGTATTTAAATGTGCGACAATAGCTGAAAATGTTGCTGATTGGATCATACACGGCCACAGCAACATAGAAAGGGAGGTGCCTACTGATGGAGCTTGTGATGTAGAGGGCAGGGCCCTATATGTAGCCCCAGTCGTCTTATGTAAAATGATGAGTTAATAAGAGTTTTTATGATAACTAATAAATAATAATAAACAAAAAACACTATATATATATATATATATATATATATATATATATATATATATATATATATATATATATATATATTTTTTTTTTTTTTTTTTTTTTTTTTTATGCCAGTATGTATTCTGTACAACTGGGTCTTAACAATGTGTTTATTATTATTTATAACTAATAATGCAATTATTAGCAATTTTCACATAACCAACCCACAATTATGTAAATAAACTATGTCAAAAAGTCTAATTAAGTCTTTACTGACCAAAGATCAAGACCACAATAAACCCCTAATTTGTGTTACTTAAAATAGAGAGTTAATCTATGGCCACAGCAACTGCAGAAGGGTTTGTGATGATGCCCCATTAACCATGTGTTTTCCTAAATAAACTGTGGCAGAGAGAAACCTCAGGACTCTAGAGGGCAATAAAGCACAAATCACTGTTCTTTAACTGACTTTACTTTAAATTTCTTTATTTATAATATATTTGTATATTAAACTTTCTTTCATTTTTATTATGATTTTCTTTTTTTCTTTTTTTCTTTTACTCTCTTTCTTTTAAAATATTTATTTGTATATCATATTTTTATATATAATATATTTTATATGATATATACTTTTCTGTATTTTTATTACATTATTTTATTCTTCTGGACTGTGTTGTATTTACTACTAGATTTCAGTCAGTTCATGCCCCTCACAACATCCAAACTGAGAACTGATGCTGAAATTGCACAAAATATCACATAATCTAACCTTATCTTA
Source organism: Salminus brasiliensis (assembly GCF_030463535.1). NCBI lineage: Eukaryota > Metazoa > Chordata > Actinopteri > Characiformes > Bryconidae > Salminus > Salminus brasiliensis. The sequence goes on from NC_132888.1 coordinate 7,036,860, forward strand.
ATTAAAAAGTGAAAATACTGAGACTTTTATTCTTTTATTACATTATCTTTCTTAATTTCTTCTTTTATATCTTATTATTTTGTTAATATATATATATATATATATAATATATATATATATATATATATATATATACTGCATTTATACTATAGTAGTATAGTATAGTATCATATTTTTTATTTATATATTTTTATATACTTGTGTTCAGTATTTTTATGACATTATTTTATTTTGTATTACCTTTCATACCATATTACTAAACAGAAAATAAAGACTTTATTTGTTTGTGTGACAAACTATTATTTTGACTAATTTTGAGATGTAGTTCAATTATGTCAGTAGTCTTTTCTTGGCAGTGCAATGACACAAATTAATAATAACACCTGATAATTTAATGATCTTAATTTTATTCTGAATACAGTGATCCAGAACTCAAAACTACTAGAGCGCATCCAACAACAAAGGAAGCATGGAGAATCCTCTACATACAGCAATGGAAATCACGGTAGCTCACAGAAAGCTCCAATTCCACACGCTGATCCCTTTCACTATGAACAGCATGCACATGGCCGACAACTCTGGAGGCAGATTTGAATGAGTTGATGGCTTAAATGCAGTAAAGTGAGAAAAAACAGCACCGGGACATCACCTAAGCACACTGCTGTACCTGTCAAATGAGTGGAACTGCATGGGCAGCATGGCCTGGGCTTCCCTCTTGATGGCCTGGTGATCCGGGTACGGCAGGGGTTCAGGGCCGCTCTCCGTGGCCTCCAGAGGAGCCGCCACCAGGCTCTTCAGGATCTCCTTCACATTGATGCCTTTGTTGGACTGGCTGATGCTGGAGATGGAGGAAGCAGGCTTCAGCAGCTCCATGGAGGATGCTTCAGCCAAGCTCTCCTGAGACTTCACCTCAGAGGAAAGAGTGCAGAGAAGCCCACGTATACCATCCGGACCACCAGGGGTGGGCTCGAGGCTGGCTCCGTTCAGCACACTAGACACCTGTTCATCTCCCAGTCCAGAGTCTGAGTGGGGCAGGGATGCCTCCAGGTGAGTGTCCCCCATTAGAGAGGATGGATCCCTACCGCCGTCTGCGAACACCAGCGGGTTTTCTGATGAGGGAAACAAACAAACAAACAAACAAACAAACAAACAAATAAACATCAGTACTAAAGAACGTTTGGGAAACGGCTGGTAAACGTCTCAGAGTATGAGCGCTGTAGCTGCCAGGCATAAACCTGTTAAAACAGAGCAAATTAACACTTACTGCCCAGATACACACACACACACACCATAGCAACCACCTGGGTTACCACTGCAACCAATTAGTAACACCACAGCAACCACTTAGCAATCCCCTAGAGACAGCATAGCCACAGTACAGCAACTACCTGGAATACCATAGCAAAAACCTAGCAACACCAAAGCAACCAGAATACAACATGTCAGCAATTATTTGAGCTAGCACTGCAACCACCTTGCAACACCATAGCGACCACTTAGCTACACCATAGCAACCGCTTACCAACACAATGGCAACCTAGAAACAGCATAGCAACCATATAGGATACCATTGCAACCAGCTAGCAGTTGCCTTAAAACAGCATAGCAACAGCATAGCAACCACCTAGGATACCATACTAACCAGCTAGCAACCACTTTAAAACAGCATAGAAACAGCATAGCAAGCACCTGGGATACCACTGCAACCACCTAGCAACACCATAGCGACCACTTAGCTACACAATAGCAGCCACTTACCAAATGCAAAAGCAACAACTTAATCACCTAGAAACAGAACAGCCACCACAAAGGGTCCCATAGCAACCACCTAGCAACCACCTTGAAACAGCATAACATCAGCAAAGCAAACACCCAGGATACAACAGTAACCACCTAGCAACACCATAGCAACCACCTAGCAACTACCTAGCAACAGCATGACAAACAGCAAGCAACACTATGGAAATGACCTGGAACCATGTAACAAAAGCATAGCAACTACCTGGATTTTTTTTTTATTATTTACTTATTTACTTATTTAATTTACTTATTAAATAAGTAAATAAATATATTCATATTCACTGTAAATTAATATATTCAGGGGTTATTCCTTCATACAGTGCTGGTTCATCTGCAGTGCACAGCCCAAAGCATTAAAGTACATTATCTCAGGCCTTATGGTCTAAGGCCTCCCGAGTCAACTGACATTCAGAGGTCCCTGTCAACTGGCCCCAATGGCCTGGTCAGTAACCCATCCCTGAAGGTAAGTGGGGAAATTGAGCCTACCTGTATAAGTACATCATTTTTTCAATTCCCAGCCCTGCTTTGGGGGACTTATTAAGCTGTTAGCTCTTTGTAACTTCAGCTATGCTAATGTGTGATGTTGACAAGCCGCTCTCCTGATTAGCCATTTTCAGTCTCCCCAAAGCCGTGCAGCTAACCAAAGCCCGTGCAGATGTGACTCCATGGCCAGTTGTTTCCCAGATGCCGTACAGACATGATGAATATTCATGGGCTGCCGCTAACAAGGTCAGCAAGGCCTGATGCAGATAAAGAAAGCGTCTGGATGCCGGCTTGGGCACACTCGCCTGCCACATGCTGCGTTTCTTTTTTCCCTGGTCCCCTCCTGCATTTCTGAAATTTATGAGGACGCTATCAGCGTCCTCTCTCCCTCTGTCTCTCTCTGTCTCTTCTATGATCCCATTCCCCTCTGTTGGATTGCCTGCCTAATGGCCACTGACAGTCGGAGCTCAAAATAGCAACATCCGCCCCTGTCCCCATACTCCAGCGTTGTCCATTTTTCTCTCTTCCCCTCCATGCTTTCTTACCCTTACTCCAGTCTCTTCCTCAAAATCTTCTCATTTTTACATTTTCTCATACACAAACATCTACCCTAATGTTTTCAAACAGAGGGAACGAATCCTTATAAACCTGTCAGAGTCCATCACAGCTCCTCCATTTTTAGGGGAAGCGTGACTGATGCAGTCGGCCGAGCTCTTCTTCACTTTCAGATTAAACTTCATCCAGCATAATGTGTGAATTCTACACTGTGCTGTGCTCAGAGACACCAAAACTACTGCCAACTATAATAAATAAAATAAATGTTTATGTAAACATAATTCTTAAGATATTTTTATCCTGCTTATTATTCTATAGACATATCTAAATATTTTTAAATAATGTGTAGATAATAATAATAATAATAATAATAATAATAATAATAATAATAATAATGTTAGCTATTATTCATTTAATAATTAATGAATTATAAACTGCCACTGTGTATGAAAGGTGCTATACAAATACATGAATATTGCCTTATGCTTTACCTTATAAATAATACAAATAAATAAATAAATAAATAATATCACTACTACTACTACTACTACTACTACTACTAATAATAATAATAATAATAATAATAATAATACTAATAATAATAATATCATTAGTATTACTATTATAATAAAAACAAATGTAAAGAACAACAACAATACTACTACTACTACTACTACTACTACTAATAATAATAATAATAATAAGTAATAATAGCTATTATTAATTTTTTATTAATGAATTGTTATTATAAACTGCCACTGTGTATGAAAGGTGCTATGCAAATAAATGTATCTTGCCTTACGCTTTACCTTATAAATAATACAAATAAATAATAGTAAGTAGTAATATCACTAATAATAATAATAATAATAATAAAACAATAAAAATAGTATATAATATTAGTAGTAGTAGTAATAGTATTCATATCATTATTTAATAAAGTGTTTATATATATATATATATATATATATATATATATATATATATATATAGTTATTATTATTATTATATGTTACATTATTTCCATGATGAACAACTTGTGTATGACCCTTTCAAAAGTAAACTATACAAATGCTAAGTCTTTTTACTGAGTGTGTACGAGGAGCTTCTTTAACAGCTAAAGAAAAGGGAGTGTGTGTGATTCAGCAGTACCTGTGCTGGTGGGCGAGTTAATTTCCTGCCGAATGCTCCTCCCTGATTGGCTGATGACCCTGGCTGTCTCCCTCTGCGGCTCCAGGATGTCCCGGTATTTGGACACCATCAAGACAGAGATGAAGTACACCACGGCCAGGGCCAGGAACTGAGCCTGCTTACCATCATCCTACACACACACATACACACACATACACACACATCAGGAAAACCAGCAGCAGCACTATTTATCAGAATCCCTACTAGAACCTTGAAGTCAGGAGAGGCTGATGCTGCTCAGCATTACAAAGCCCAGTTTAGGACGGGGTTAAATGAGGAAGCGCTGCTCTTAAAGGATTCTTTGAATTCTTAGTTTCTTCCTAAATCAAATGACGGCTCTAAATACGAGCAGACAGAACCCGAGTGCAGAACAGATACAGCCAGTCGAATGTAAACACATACTTTATCGGCCAGCGCAGCATAAAGTGAGGGTCTGTTCATTTCTATTTTTACTCACGACGTCGCGGAAAACGACAGCTCGCAGACGATTGATGTCCACGTCCTGCAGGAGGCGGTCTGGGTCCATGATGGGAGAAAGGTTACTGGGGAAATTATCCATGGCAGTCTGAAGCAGAAAAACAGGACATGGTCATCCTTTGTGTTGCTTTTCATGAGGTGAAAAAAGTGGGAAGAGAAGAAAATGAGACTTTCCTCTAAAATCATTAGTTCAACATCATAAATAAATGCTAATATTAGAGAATAGAATAAAAGCTAATTAAGAAAAAGGACATATTTTAGTACTAAATACTAAACACTAAAGGGTGAGGTACAGTACTATACAAAGGTATAGGCCCCCCATGAATAAATAAATAAATAAATAAATAAATAAATAAATAAATAAATAATATTTACTGATCGCTGATTGGAATGTCCTGTTGCAATCCAGTAGATCAGGGCAGAATGAATAAATAAATAAATAAATAAATAAATAAAAGGGATCAGGGTCAAATCCAGCATATTTTAAAGGATGGGGTATTAGCTGTTTTTATCCATAACCTGTGACAATTATCTGCTTTTAACATATTGTTCAGAGCGCCCTCTGGTGTCCACGAGGTGCAATGAATGGATGTTATTCTCAGCCCACAGCAGTGAAGAGCTCCACAGAAGGTAAATAAAGGAGTTGAGGTTCTGCAGTGTGGAGCTATTTTCCAGAGGAACATGAAAACAGACCATAATATCTGACCCTTTAAAATAAAACCATCACTGAAACGCTCTGTTTTACCAGCGGGAGAACTGGAGAACCCCTCACTTTTCTCTGTTGTTTAGCACTGAAGAACCCCTTTAGAACTGAGTGGAGACGAACGCTAATGGTAATACACACACACACACACACGCTATAGAAACCCCAATCACACACACACAGCACATTCACCCACTATAGACCCACAGTTATTACACACCAATAGACCAACAACCACAGATATCAGTCCAGAGTGTGTAACAATACACACACTCTCACACACACACACAGGAGGTGATTAGACTGCAGTGTTGTGAAGGAGCTGGGAGCTGATTGGTCAGGGAGGAGAGTCAGACTGGATTATAAGATATTAAACACTATAAAACAGTCATTTTAAGAAAAGTCTCGACTAAACTAAATCAATCAGTCCAGAACGTCTGATTATAGAAACTGATACTGAAAATAAAGGGATTTTACTGTGGGGCTGAATTATTATTTATACACACACAACAATCAGATCATATCGGTTGATATTCAGCATTATGGATATCTTGTGTTTTAAACCCAGGCAGGGGGGGGCTCCAGTCCTGTGTTCTGTACTTTTCCCGCTCAAGCCCACCTGCTTTAACCCATGTATTAACTGCCAGGTTTAACAGGTGTGCTTGAGCGGGGAAATCCGCACACTGTGCTGGACTCCAGCCCTCCATTCCCCACCCCTGTTTTTGAGTTTTTGCCCCTTAATAAAGCACTATAACTTTAATAAAGCACCGATAAGCTAGATAAACTAGGTGCTGGATGGAAGCTAAAAAATACTTTGCTCACACACACCCTTTTAGATGCATTAAGTGTGTGTATGGTGTGTATGTGTATAAACTCTAAACTGACATAGCCTTTACATCAATAGACAGTTCTTTAGACCTTATAAGCTTATTCTTAAAAATGTAGTTACATAAGAAGGCAGCTGTAGTGTTTTGTTGAGTGGTGATTTGGGAAAGTGTGGTGTGTTTGCCTGGCCAGGGAAAAGGACACTAGTGTGCCATGAGAAAAGCAGTGGTCGTACCCACTCCTGCATTTCAATCTGAGCCATTTCAAGAGATCCAGTTAAACAGACAGAACAGGCTAATGAGTGGCCTCATTAGGAGGCTGAAAAAGAGGGGTGGGCACCTTGCTGGTGACTGCTGTGCTCTGCAGGCTGTCCTGAGGCTTCATGCTGGACAGAGAGGATTTAAAGCCCCTGTCCCTCTGTCGCTGTCTGCACTCCAAACAGCTCCGCACAGCCACGCAACACACTGTGAGAGAGACAGGGAGAGAGAGAGAGAGAGAGAGAGAGAGAGAGAGAGAGAGAGAGAGAGAGAGAGAGAGAGCATAATTGATAAATGCAAGTTGAATAGACCAAGCCACTAAAATCATGAGGCCATTACCAGAAGTGTAAAACTGCACATGATGTATCATGAAGTCTGAAAGTGCTAACGGTAACAGCATCAATTTTTGGGCTTATGTATTAGGTTATAGAGTGGCACAGCTCTCTAAGAGCTGGCTCTACCACCAGGAGATCACATGTTTGATCCTTGGTGATGCCACAGCCATCTATGGAGTAGTCATGCCTCGAAGAACCACTTTTGAGTCCATAAAGCCCATAAATCTTCACTTCACCTCAGCTCTTCTACCACAATTAGCATCAATTTCACCAACCCTAAAACAGAACCCTGTGGGACTCCTTAAGATGTGCTTAACCTTCCAATTGGCTGCCAAATAATTTGCATGAGTTCTGGCATTGAATAATGAAGCTAGAGGTCAGTCTGGTAAAGGTTTAAATGAGTGGAGGTAAAGGTCTCCTTTAGAAAAACACGGTTCTTCACAGAACCTAAAAACGATGCCTCAAAGAACCCTCTGTAGCACCCTTATGTAGGATGTGTAGGATTGCAGTTAGTGTGTTCTTCCAAGCGTGCCCAGCTCTCCAATCAAGTTGCATTAGAAAAGAAGAGGCTGGCCGGCTTTATGTGACTCAGGGGAGCACCTACTAACCTTAACACTCCCAGAGCTGGTAGAACCATGTACTAGAGGGAGTCTTAATGGGAGGGAACTGGGAAATTCACCGCCCCTTGCTTATGTAATGCTTGTATTAGTGATCTTGTCTATATTCCATTACTGAATCACGTCAAAATAATCCAGTCCAACCAATTTAATCAGACTGAATCACATTAAAGTTCATGGTACATCATTTACTAATGAATCAGATTCAAAATCAGACTGTTGTGAATAGTTACACCCCTAGCCTTTAACCCCCCCATGCTTTGACTGTGGATATGTTCACTGTCAGTCCAGCCTGAGGTCCAGTGTGTAGTCACTAGCTGTGGTCATTGCTTATGCTGTCTGAAATGTCCAAATACAAGCCCACCCTGGTCAAGAATGGGCAGGAAAACCTGTCACTGCTTATGAAAGCACTGTATATCCGACAGAAATACACACACACATACACTCACACACTCATGCATACACACCTGAACCTCAGCTCCACAAAATAAATGGTCTGACCTTTCAGTTTTAAAGGATTGGGCCTTGAATCTGTTGCTCATGGAATTATATATAACCCGGTTTTCCTCAAATTTCCTCAAAAAAAAATACATTTATTCCTGAAACCATATGAAAACACACACACACACACACACACACACACACACACACTTACCGAGTCTGAGGCACTGGCGCATCAGTCCTCCAGACGACATGTTCTTCTCAGCCTCTATCTCGCTGAAGTTGAGGGAGCTGGCGAACACCAGCACGTCCACCATTGACATGAGTCGGGTCAGGAAAGTGATGGCCATCTCAGAGGACATGCCTTGAGTCACCTCAATCCCTTCCAGCTCCGACTGTTACACACACAAAACGTCACAGTTCTGGCAAATTCAGATCTTCACAACGTCACACAGTGCACTGCAGTCCATGACACACATATACTTCCACCACTATCATAGCAGCGCTGAGAATATCTGGGTCCCCCACCCAAATAACTCCTGATCTGCAATGGTCCTGCGGCGGCTGTCAGATTTTTGGTACTAAGCCCCCTGTTCGTAGCCCCCCCGAGTACTAGCAATGCTCCCGACACTAGGAGGGCAAGGATTTAACACATGTCACTTTTCCAGCTGCCACCATTGCAGCATCTCCGGGCAGTCAACGCGCTCGGAGGGAAGGGCCGGGTCCCCCGCTCCACCACAACAGCTAACAGACGCGACATCTCTTTATTTAAGAGTAGTCAGGGGAAAGAGCGCCATCTACATGACTGGTGAGAGCACAGCCAATTGTGCTCATTTGGACTTGGGCCGCTGATGGCAAGGCTCATGCCCCCCCCATCCCCAATAGGTGTCTCCTATTACATACAGAACCACGCTGGAGATCAGTCAGCTCTTTAGAACCTCCCAGTCTTTCACTGATAGGGAAGGTAAAGGCAGACTGCATGGCTGAGGTGCTTGCTTTTATACTTCTGTGGCAATGGGGCTGAATGAAACACCTGAATTCAGTGATTAGGAGGTGTGTCCTAATACTTTCGTCCATATATTTACAGTAAACTAATCTGTCCACACAACCTATTTTGACATTTCTGCCCTAAATACTTTTGTTCAGTGAAAATATTCTGCCCATCCTTTTGCTTGTTTAAAGAAATAACGCCAGCTAAATATTTCACAAGCTAAAAGAAGAGCGACGTCTACAAATAGGCTGAATCATCTCATGATAAAGGATTTTAGATATTATTCGGAGACTGAATCACATTGACATTATATATATATTATTCATGTGTTTGAGGCGTACACAGTTGATCCCGTTTGTAAATCCAATCCATCACTTTTTCCCCCACGAGTCGACACACTCTAGCTGCCTATCGACTGCTGCAAGCCGCTGCACTTGTCTATCGACTAGAGACTAAACTTTTGATCAATTGCACCAATTCTGAGAATATTAAACGACTCTGGCCTGAAAACATCTCTTTACAGAGCTGACTGGCGAGAGATCTCGC
>NC_132888.1:7051080-7213580 GCF_030463535.1 Salminus brasiliensis
ATTTTAGAGAAGACATGCTGACGGTTATTTACCAAAAAAGTGTCAATTCCATTGCAAATTCACAGGTTTACAGTATACTGTTAAACGTATAAGATCCTTGAGATACTTTTGAAGATTCTTCCAGTGTTGAGGAACCTCTTAGAATGTTTTGAAGAACATTTTTGAAGGTTCTTCAATGTTCCTCTAGTATCTTATACTTTTAACAGTGCTGATGCTGTCTGGGCAAGCAGAAGTGTTGCCAATAGAATCGACTCTCTGGAGCAGAGAAACACGAACAATGTGTAATATCTAATGCATTAATCTAAACGATGAAACTACAGCTGTTCAGCACAGCAAACACAGATTTACTGCCCACAAAATCAAGCTGTGCAATGGATCTACACAAACCAACTTACAGATTCATTCAAATACTTAAAGATAACACCCCCCCCCCCCCAGTTAAATTGTTCTTCCAATTCATGGAAAACCACTCTTGTATATATTTATAGATCATCAGGAGTAAAACAGGTTAAGCTTAACAGAGCTACCACAGAAAACACCAAAGGATGACATATACCATTGTATCCCCTTGCTGTAAGAGCACTCATCAGCCCACATATCATTAGTACCCTCCCCTTATTACATGGAATGCTCCTGAAACTGGGAGGGTGATGCCTGACACATGCCTTCTCCAACACATGCTCAACCTGCCACCACCTCTTTTCAAACTGCCACCGATGCAACGCCAACGGGCAAATCAACACGTTTGGAGGAAAGCACCAGGTACAAAGCTCTGATGCATCGGCTAGCGGATGCCCGTGAAGGCCAGTATCACACTGAAGTGATATAAGGAGAGAGAGCCATCTACCTACCCAGAGAGAGCAAGGCCAATTGTGCTCTCTCTGGCTCCGGCTGCTGATGGCCGAGAGCATTACAAGGGTTTCGGCCAACGATCATTGGGTGATAGTGGTAGTGGACCACTCAGAACAATACCTTTGGGTGTTTTTAATAATAGTTTAGAAACTAAAACAACACAAAACCTCTCCAGATAGTTTAGAAATGTCATAATTTCTATTTCCAAACCAAGGCAAGGTGTTGGCAGGCAGCATTAGTAATCAGAATCATAAAGCTCCAGTGATTCCAATCACCTGTGTGGTGGCAGTGGTCTGGATCTTCTTGATCTCTTTCTCCTTGCCATCATCAGACCTCTCTGTATCTGAAGTGGTGCTGGTGGTGTCAATGCCATTTTTCCCTCCCGAAGCTTCTGCCTCGGGCGCTGCTCCCTCAGCCTGCTCAGCGGTTTTGGAGGAGCTCTCTGCCTGAGAGCAAGATCCAAAAGCCCCCAGAGCAGGCTGGATCTTGAAACAGTCTTCCAAAGCTCCAGAGCCGGAGGCCACATCTGACCCGCCAGTCATGTGAGCCAGCAGGCCCAGGTCACTGGTGCTGGTGTGTACCTGGGGCTGTCCACCTGGAAGGGGCAAAGGTTCAGAGGGAGTTATCTCAGGTAACAGATTCTCAGCTGCATTGGTGCCCACAGAAGCAAAAAGAAAGGTGCTACTGCTGGGCACGGCATCTTTATCTTCAGCCAGGGTGATCAAAGGCCCAGAGTTCTTGTCCTCCAAGCTAGTTTTGGGCACCAGAACATCGTTCACATTGTTGTTCAGCTTCTCCACAGCGGCTGAGTAGACGTTGTCCAGCAGGGAGTCCACTTCCACCAGGCTTCCATTGTCTGTCACTCCTAAAGTCTCTGGAGAAAGATCCATGTCGTCCAGCTTGACCTCTGTGGCTTCAACCTTCTCAGCCTTGATGTCCACCAGTAGGTCATGGACTTCCACCCGCACCCCAGAGACTGGATTCTCCGCTTCAGGTCCTTTGGCCTCGGCCAGGAGGTTCCGTCCAGGTTCTGCAGTCTCAGGGTCATCTGCTTCACTCTCAGGTGTTTGGGTTTGAGAATGGTCGTCCAGCTCCAGCGTGCCCTTGATGGCAGAAGCCTGAGCAGAAAGGCCAGAGATGGTGCTGACCAGCCCTTTTTTGCCTTTCTTGATGTTCTCTTCTTCCTGACGCTGGTACTCCTCATACATCTTGGCCAAATATTCCTTATGGGCTTCGTATGTCACCTGCAGGAACAGAAACAGATGGTTTCAAGAGGGGGTTCATTAGTTATTGCTCTAATATTATTTAATTATAGAGCATAATTAGAAACCTCACTGAATAATCTACACCAGGATAATGCTGACTATGATGACTATGATGAAATAACGAGGAAAGCTGTTTATCTGAAGATTGTAAGGCTATGTAATACCCTTTGCGTCTACTAGAGGGTGCAGATGGTCAGTTTCTGGATCTGCAGAGGAAAAAATGTTCTGGAAAGCATTCTCACCTTCGAGTGGGCTATGGAGAGAGTGTCCACCCACACTCGCCAGCCGCCCCACTCGTGCTTGATGGCGTGGTATAGTAGAATGCGGAAGATGTTGTAGACCATCTCCGTGATCTTCTGCTCCTCAGAGTTTTTGGGGTTAATATAGCCAAGCGAGAACATCCAGTCTTGCCACACGGAGCACTGAAGAAGACACCTAACAAAAAAAAGATGTAGCAGTTTACATCTGCCTTAACCTAGAGCATCCGCAATGCATAAGAGTGCACTAGCATATCAGAAGGTTATATATTTAATTATGTATTCAATAATATAAAACCATAAATATTACATATAGTACAATATGGTTCTAATATGATGGCAGTACCCTGCAATGCCATATATATATACATATATAGACATTTTACAAAAAGTGGGCCCAAATCTAAAGGCAGAAAGTGATGAAATAAAATATTGAAATGTCGTCCCATAAAAATTATAATATCCAACCAACAGAGGCTTTACGTTCATGGAAAAATGAATATTTGTATAGTTACCAGATAATTACACAGCAAACCTTAATAAATACATTTATTATTTTTTTTACATTTATTTGTCATATTATTTCCCCTTTTTCTACCAATTTGGTACCACCAATTAACCCATTCATTTGTCACCTGATTTTGACACTGCATTGCCAGCCAGCCAACACACTCGCAGCTCCGCTCAGCTCAGCTAACAGCCATCCAACCAGCCAACATCACTTTAAGAGCGGCATCTATCCACCTGGAGATGGCAAGGCCAACTGTGCTCCCTCGGACCCCGGCCGATGATGACAAAGAGGCATGGCTCGGGAATCGAACCTACCTTCCCCTGACGGGGATGATTTTAGTGGTCTACCTGATCTTGCTTGGTTGTGAGGGGGTCTCATTTCCTCTAAACTTTTTTGATTCATAAACAATTATTGATTATAAACAATTGTTACATGCCTTTCTCACTGCTTGTGAAATCTTATATCTAATCTGAACAGAATTAAAGGACATTAAAGCATTAAAGCAGTAGAAGAAGGTCTGGTTCGGAGACACCAGGTCAGCCACAAGCCAATACAATCCCAGTCATGCTCCTCATCAAAGCTGGCAGCACTGATAGATCCTCCGTGTATCCGTCAGTAAGTGCGTGAGGACGACGCTTCCGGGGAAAGCGCAGAGGTGTTGGAAGTGAAGCAATGGAGCGTAAAGTGTTTTGAATGTCATTTTTGGAGCAGCTTTCTCTAATCTTAATGATGGAGATGATGAAGTGTCATGATAAGAGCCTTCGCTGCACACACTGGGTGATTGATGGACTGTCTGACATCTGACAGAACAGAGGACAGTAGGCTAGACAGGGCTGTCACGAGAATCCTCACTGGCTTTTGATATACCCATGGATATTAGTCTGTGTGTGTGTGAGAGTGTTGGTGTGCATATGTGTGTGTGTGTATGTGTGTGTGTGTGTGTGTGTGTGTGTGTGACCGAAACATCTGCTGGAAACGAAACATGCCGCAAATTCAGGGATGATTTAGCATCATGGGGGGGCCCCTTAAATACCAAACATCAAGGGAGAACAATGTCCCCCTTTGCACCTCCTCCTCTGATCCATTCATCAGGTGGCTAATTGTTGTGGTTGGAAGGGGATGTACTGGGGGCTGAATAGGAACAGCACTCTCACCGTCTGTTCTCTCGGCTGTTGCTGAAGAGTTTGATCATGTCGGAGAGAAAGAGGCGCCGCACTTCCATCAACTCGGCGCTGGGCGTGGAATTCTTCAGCAGAGTAGCCACCACCTTCAGGATCACTGCAAACACAGAAGAACAGCAGAAGGGTTTAATAAACTGTAAATATGAGGGGATCGCCATGGCCAGTTCCAGAGGGCTCTCTGAGGCTGGCAGGAAGAAGGTTGTATGTACATGCAGTTGAGTCTGGGTAGGGATTTAAAGAGATCTCAGAACAGTTGGAAATCAGCCGTTCCACTGACCGATAAATCATTTACTAGTGAAAGAAATGACCAACATGGCCAGATCAGGCCGTCTAAGCAAGTTCAGCTCAAGAGAAGAACCACAAGATGAGTAACCCGACCCTAAAAGGTCATCATGGGACCTACAGATGGCTCTAGTTGATGTCAAATTACAGCATCTACCATAAGTAAAAGACCAAAAAAGGTCAATTATATCTATAGATATTGTTTAAAAGAATATCAAATATTTATATGTCCATATTTCTTAATAAATAACTAAATAGTTAATGGGGTGTCCTATTTATTTTCACATAATTGTATAGAGGGCTAAAGTGCTCCAAATAAAGTAAGTCAAAAAGTATTGTAGTAGACAAAAGTATTGGGACATATCTCTTAATGAATTCAGGTGTTTCATTCAGTCCCATTGTCACACTTACATAAAATCAAGCACCTAGCCATATGGAAGCGCAGACTGGGAGGTTCTAAAGAGCTCACTGAACTCCAGCATGGTTCTGTATGCAATAGGAGACACCGCTGCAGCAACAACAACACTTCATATTAATGCCTATGGGTTTAGAACAGGATGTCATAAAAGCTCCTGTAGGTGTAAAGTGTAGGTGTCCCAATACTTTTGTCCAAATAGTGTATATTACAGAATTGAAGTATTTCTAAACAGTTCAGTACAGACAGAGAAAAGGTTTGGCGTGGTGTATGTGGGCAAATCAGGATGGCACTGCTTTTCATTCAGCATGCACTATTTGGCATTTGGACTGAAAGGAATGACCATCAGTCATCATCTTCAGCTATAGGTCAACGGCTGCACAGGAAAGCACTGCAGCGAAGCTTACTTGGGTTTTGAATCTTCACAGTCGAGTCGGGTTCGGGGTGCGGCTTGTGAACAACCTGCGTACAGACCTGCTCTGTCAGGATCTGAAGGACAGAGAGTTTGAATAAATACACAATAAAACAGGCTGGACACAAAAATGACCCAATAACTTCCAATAACTCCAGGTTCCAGGTGTTAAATGAAAATTGTAGAGTTTCTCAACCTAATCTCTGTCTGCCTAGAGTCTTAGTGTCCTGACAGGAGCTCTCTTTAGCTGCTAGTACACACCACATCATACAATCTCTACGAACTGCAGTGTGAAGGGGTGTAGTGGCAAATATGGGTGGTATAGTCAATCACAGATCACTGAGGTCTTAACACCATAGTAGTTGGTAGTAATTGATGGAGAAATCTGATTTCTAATTCAAATGTATTCGTACAAATAAGACATACACTGTAGCTTCACATAGAAAATGGTAAAAAACCATGTGATCCCAAAAACACTTTGGGCCCTATCTGGCACAAGGAGTGTCGCCATGCTCATTGCTATCTTACACCCTGTCAACAGTCTATTTCACACCTTCCGCTTGTGTCGCTAAAATAGCAACGCTGCTTGTGAATATATCTATGCTGATGGGCGTGGTGGTCATGAAATGAGGGGTGTTCAGGTCAGTTTCTGGAGTATTGCTGTGTATCTTGGCAATGGAAAACACAGGAGGAGCTCCACTGACTGAAAACAGCCTAGACAGACGTTCGTCAACAGTCAGACGTTCGTTGCTATCTTGGCAGTGCATTGTCAACACAGGCACGTGCAGCCCAACACTCGTACACCCCCCACGCTTTACACCACTGAAATAGCAACCCACCAAAGTCAGACCACACCTGCCCCTAAAGGGGATGGTGAGAGACACACTGATTGGTTAATTATGCATGTTGCATGTTACGCCCAAAAAAAAAACACACCCATGAACCCACCGACATGCCCTGAATCAAGCTGTGCTGTGCACGGTTGATGGCTCACCTAAAAAAGATAGCTAAAACAGGGCTCTTTTTTAAACATATTTTGCCTTCTTTCACATGACCTCACTTTTTTGTGATCATGTTTTTCACACATATACATTGACCGTACTTTTTTCATGTCACATCTTTAATGCAACCTCAAGTTTTTTCACACATTAATTTATTTATTTTTACCCATTCTTCTCCCCAGTTTGGATCGCCAATTACCCCACCCCTACATATTCCCCCCTTATCACATGCAATGCTTCCAATACTGGGAGGGTCTAGACTGATACACATCTCCTCCGACACGTGTTCAGCCAGCTACCCGAACTGCCGCTGATGTGACGTCACTGGGCAACCAACGCACTCTGAGGAAAGCGCTGTGTACCTGGCTCTGACGCATTGCCAGCAGACGCCAGCGCAGGCCAGCATTACACTGGAGTGATGTGGGGAGAAAGCGCCATCAAATGTTTCAAAAATGAAACATTTTTTCACGTTTTTTCACACTGAGTAGTCGAAATCCACATACACTACATGTCCAAATGTTTGTGGACACCCCTTCTAATGAATGCATTCAGCTACTTTAAGTTGCACCCATAGCTGACACAGATGTGCAAATGCACACAAGTAGCTTGTCTAGTATCTGCAGAGAAGTACTGCCAATAGAATAGGACTCTCTGGAGCAGATAAACATGAACCTATTGGCACCATGCTGCTTAATGCCAGGTGTGGGGTAGAGGGGTATAAAGCCCCCCAGCATTGAGCTGTGAAGCAGTGGAAGAGCTGTGTTCTCTGGAATGATGGGTGGTGATCACGCTCCTATGCTGAATGCAACCAAATACTTACAGCAATGCACCAACAAAATATAGTAGAAAGCCTTCCTCTGCCCTGGACATTAGAGACAGCTACTCTAACAAAAGCAGGATCTATTTTTTAATACCCTTGATATGTTCATACAGTCTATGTCTTATTCCCTTATGGTCACGACCTGCACAGTGATCTTTTCCTCATACAGGGCATCATGTCCACATTTCTCTCCATCGAGTGGGACGACACAGACACAGCAGACACAGCCTAGGTTGAAAACTGCTCAAATATTCATGTAAGACATCCTGATAACACATTTTGATTACCCTGGACCATTCGCATGCTTTTAAACAGCATGAGTAGAATACGAGCGGTACCTCATAGAGTGTGTTGTACGTCGTCACTGACACTGTGCTGGTGTGCAGCATGAGCCTCTCGCACAGAAGTGTGAAGAGACTGTGTGTGTGCATGATTTCCACCTTCCTCCTGCAGAAACACATAGAGATACAGACTCAACACATAAGCACACACACACACACACACACACACATATACAGTCAGCTTGACACTCGGAGTGTCAAGCGAACAGGAACAGGCCGAGAGAGCTATTGAGCTTAGCACCTCGAGCGCAGTGTCGGGTAACGTCACTTTTTCACAGCGACGCCAAATAAAAAATCAGCGCCAATCTCCAGGCGCCGCTTTGAGACACATGCAGGAGAAAGGAGCGGCGCTCGCGGCGACACCGTATCGGAGAGCACATCGCTCAGCACTGCTGCAGCATTAGCATGCAGCAGGGCCTACAGGTGCGGAGGGACAGTTCAGATAAATGGCTGCTGTTCTTCAAGCTGCCACCAGCGTACCGAATAAGCTCCCAAGCCTTCAAACACAACAGCCCTGTGCTTACTTATTGATAACTATGCAAATGGGGAACGTGCTAGAAAATGATTTATACAGACCTGGAGCTAACTGCAGCGCAGGCCCACAAATGTCAATATAATGCTGGTTTTAGAGCTTAAACAGCACTTCTGATGGATAAGAAGATTAGTGCGGAAGGGTCTCGTGTATAGAGATGATTGAACAGACATAAAAAGGCAGTTAATGATCACAAAAGCCTCCCAACAGGCCTTTATGAATAGTTCAATAAGAACGAATATATATATATGTGAATCAGATTCAGAAATACTTTATTGATCCCAGGAGGGAAATTACAGTTGTTACAGCTGCAACCGTTCGTGTAAGAATAAACATTCTATAAAATAAACACTCTTAAAAATAAATAAAATAAATTTAGAATAAAGAGAGAGAAAAAAAACTGAGAAACTTGAAATGTATATATATATATATATATATATATATATATATATATATATAAAATCATATGAATTTAGTAAAGAGGCATAGAGGTACTAACTGTGATAATAAATATTAAGTTAGTAAATAAATATGGAAAATGATTGCGCCAGAGTTATTGCACACATTCAATTGAATTACAGTACTATTATTATTGCACATATGAACAGCAGTGTCACACACTGAGGGAGTTATAGAGTTTGATGGTGCAGGGTCGGAATGACCTCCTGTGGCACTCTGTGGTGCATTTCAGTTGAATAAGTCTTGCACTGAATGTGCTCCTGTGTCTCATCACCGTGTTGTAGAGAGTAACTATAGTAACTATAATAACCAATGATCACCTGCGTATTATGGATCATTAATAGCAGGATTAACCACTAACATCCAAGAATAAATTCTTGAGTTATAAACTCAAACCTAATGCAGAAACTATTGTGAATTATTTAGAAACCGTTTGGTTTAGCATACATTGCGGAGTTCAACAGGGCTCTATTTTGGGGACTATTGAATTGTTGTTATTTATGATATTAGTAATGTGGTTAAGAGACTGATGAAGTGTGGACTTAAATGCAGGGTCTACGGGGTTAAAGGGTTGGTGATTTTTACAAAACTGTGCAAAAATCAAAGACCCTCATTTACTTCATTTCCAGTCAAAATGACCATTATGCTAATATGGATCACGCTGGAGGGAGCAAGAGTTGTGTGTGTGTGTGTGTGGGGGGGAGGGGGGAGGGGGGGGGCGACTCTGATGGCTTTTCAAGGCGACTTGGAGGTAGCTACCCAAGTAGCTGAGGTAAAAGTGTAGAAGAAGGGAGGATGTGCCCACTCATTATTGTGTGTGCACCCGATGGTTCTGGGTAGGCTCAGGACCAGGAAGAAGTGACCAGGAAGAAGTGGATAAGAAAATGGATGGATGGATGGATGGATGGAGAAACCCCTCACACTGTATTTCATTCCTCTAAGCAACACTCTTTAAACTAAGATGCTTTAAATGTTAATACTTCACACTCACACATCTCTATTAGCTTCAAATATGGTTCTTTATGGAGCCAAAAGTGGTTCTTAAAGAACCATTTGAAGCACCTTTGTTTTTAAGAGTGTACGTATGCTAGTATATCAAGCATACTCCATAAACACACACTATCTCACTCTCTCACACAAACACACATACACAAACACACGCATACACATCCTCAACCACACAAACACACACACACACGCACACACCTCCTCCTTCCCCTCCATTTGTCCTATTTCTTATTCATCAGGCTTGAAGGACCCAATCATTTGCCCACCCATTGCCTGAAGCAGTGAGGGCTATGCAGAATGCAGAATAAGCTGAGAAGGGAAGATATGATTGGACTACACCAGAACTGGCTCAAAAATAAACGCTCATATACAGAGATAATGCAAGAGTGGAAGGTGGATTAGTACTTTTAGCTTAAACCTACTAAAAAAATTGAATGTTAATATGAAGCCAATGAGGACGTTATTATCCATCATGGTTTCCCTGGTCCAGATTTCTCGACATTTATGTTTACAGAGCTGAGAAACAGAGTTGCGATGGGTGGAGAGGGTGAATTCAATTTGCTTTGTGGGAAAGGCTTCGTAAATATGCACATGTTTAAATACGTTTCTGACATGCAAATAATTAGTAGTTAATCATGTGTAGGGCTTTCACTGGAGGATGCAACTGATGTATCCTTCCTGGCCCTCAGTAATTCACAGTTCTCTGCACACATACAATAAAACAGCACCATGAAAATGTTGGAAAATGAAGCCCCCAGAGCGGAGTATAAGTATAACTCTTACACAAGTTTCGCGCCTCAACCACAAAATCCAGGACCTTTCTGGTGATGTGACCACACAGCCTGATTAGACTATTCCATCTGTGTGACTAACAGGCTACTAAGAAAGGAGTTTTCATAGGCCAGCCCTACCGAGAACCCAGCCTACCTTGGCTGCAGCTTAGGCTTTGTAACGCAGGGACTGGTGCACGAACAGATACATGCAATAAATATATATAAATAAATAAAAACATCACTGGTTCTGTGAATAGAGCATGTAACAATGCCTAGGAAGGATGTGTTGGGTTCTACAGAATTTATTTTAATAAATTGTTTTATTAAAAATTCACACAAATGTCTAAAAATGAAGCTGTTACTCACTTGTGACCCAGGTGCTTGAGGAAGTAGCCCAACACCTTCAGTGCCTGCACTCGAATGCTCTCACTCTTGGAAGCCAGCAGTTTGTAGACCACTCTGAACAAAGCATAGGATATAACAGAATTAGAATCAGAAACAGCCAGCACGCAGCACTGCAACAGACTTCAACCTCCGCGGCAGTGAACACACTCATTTACACACTAGTGAATTGGGGCAGCAAGAACAAACAGCACATATTAGTTAGGGGTTGAGGTGCTTTACTCAAGGGCAACTCAGCCATTAATGTTGAGAGAGAAAAAAAAATGTTGTTCCCTCACTCCACCGACCCCCACTTCCGATTCCTAGTCCTTTGCTCTGATTTTTAGGCCAAAATGCTGGGGCCAGCCATGCTACTACACCCCTGGAGCAGAGACTGGGGCCAGCCATGCTACTACACCCCTGGAGCAGAGTCTGGGGCCAGCCATGCTACTACACCCCTGGAGCAGAGACTGGGGCCAGCCGTGCTACTGCACCCCTGGAGCAGAGACTGGGGCCAACCATGTTACTGCACCCCTGGAGCAGAGACTGGGGCCAGCCATGCTACTGCACCCCTGGAGCAGAGACTGGGGCCAACCATGTTACTGCACCCCTGGAACAGAGACTGGGGCCAGCCGTGCTACTGCACCCCTGGAGCAGAGACTGGGGCCAACCATGTTACTGCACCCCTGGAGCAGAGACTGGGGCCAGCTATGCTACTGCACCCCTGGAGCAGAGACTGGGGCCAGCCGTGCTACTACACCCCTGGAGCAGAGACTGGGGCCAACCATGTTACTGCACCCCTGGAACAGAGACTGGGGCCAGCCGTGCTACTGCACCCCTGGAACTACTGCACCCCTGGAGCAGAGACTGGGGCTAGCTGTGCTACTGCACCCCTGGAGCAAAGACTGGGGCCAGCCGTGCTACTGCACCCCTGGGGCAGAGACTGGGGCCAGCCGTGCTACTGCACCCCTGGAGCAGAGAGCATTAAGGACTTTGCTCAAGGGCCCACCATTGGCAGCTTTGTGAAGCTAATCTGTATGCTGTGTCAATAATTCTGGATAAATGGACCAAAAGATATGCCCTAAATTTCTTGGAATAAACTCTTAAGCATGTTTGCCTACTCCTGTAAAGTCACCATTTGGAGATGCATGTTTCTTATGGACCGCTACAGTTTATTTATACATAGAAGATGACCAATCACTAGGGCCAACCTAGTGTTAGGAGTCTTGCCCAAGGACTCTTATTGGTGTAGCACAGCATAGTCACCCAGACCGGGAATCAAACCCCAGTTTCCCACGTGGTGTAGCAGTTCACTGGCAGGTAGTGGTGTTATCTGTTGCGCCACACCAACCCAGTGATGAACCCAGTGATCAAGATCAATAACTCAGTGTTCTAATCACTGAGCCACCCCTGCATATAAGAGCTGAGGATTATGCTAAAAAAAATGGTGTTTTCATATGGGTGCTTTGTAGCAGTGCCAGAGTAGAACCACTTTTGGGTTCCCAAAAACGTTTTCACTAAATGAGTAATGTAAAGAACCTTGTTCCATCTTCAATAATGTTCTTCTAAAGGTTCTACAAACCAAGTTGATAGATGCGAGGCACCTCAAGAATCTGTCTTGTAACTCACTCATTCTCATACACTAAACAGGCTGAAAATCCTCCACAATCGGGTGCTATTAGTTCGCAAATAGCTTGTGGTGCTTTGCATCAGTGAAACTGTGTGTCCTTGTTTCTCTGTAGAACTGTGAAAGCCAAACCCTACTTTTAGTCCTTCTATATTCTGCTTTATTTTGGAGCTTTTTAGAAGAGTATAGCATAAACAAAAGCAATAACAACAAATACCTCTGACACTGGAAAACACTGATGAGAAAAAAAATAAGTGAATGTGTCTTTTGATAGTATGTGCAAACCCAGGAATAAGGCTGGGATGGAAACTGTCAGATAAGATAGAAGTGATAGTGTAATGCAGAGCAGGCTCATGCTGGCGCGAGCTTGTTTCATCACAGCAATATCAACTAATATGTGTGAAAAAGCAGCGCTGCGCCGGGGAAATAACTTCATCAAATCCGTCCACATTTCATTAGATAGACACATGGGGCAAAGGCTTGATCCTGCTTGTCAGGAATGAAATAAATATGGAAATATGTGAATATTCTTATGTAGATGAGGCTGAATAATTCATGCAGCCGCACTCGGCGGTGTGAGAGAGTGGATGAGAGGCAATCTAACTTGTCTGCCTGTGCTGCAATGCTCACCGGATGCCGTTTCTCTGGTCGAAGGCGGGGATCATGGAGGCAGGATGTTCAGACATCAGCGCCACCAGCAGCTGAAGGACATCATGGAGGTTCTCGTCCTGCAGGCACCAGTACAGAAGCATTTTACACAGCCTCCCAGGGCAGTCATGTTGACTATTATCGGGCATACATGGTAGCATTGGGGTCAGTCACAATGGATGTGCATATTAAGACTATTATGAAACCTATGATGTTTTTTACCCTTCGAAGTCTGGAGCCACCACAGAGTCTTTGAGTCTCGTTTTTATGGATTATTTGTAGAAATTCCAGAGAAGAACCACTTTTGGGTTCCAAAAGAACCTTTTGGAGAAATGTAAAGAACCTTTTTGCATCTTAAATAATTAAAGATTCTTGACCATCTACAAAGTTCATAGATGCAAAGCACCTTAAGAATCTGCTGTGTAACTTATATCCACTCCTTTACCACAAGGGGGTGCTATTAGTTCTCAAATAGTGTTGTGGTCTTGTGGTGCTTTGCATCAGTGACACTCTGTGTGTTTGTTTCTCTGTAATTGTATAGGCCAACCCCCTAAGAATAAGAACTATTCCACTATGAACTATAGGGAGGGTAGTAGAGATGTGCCAGGCCGATCCAGGCATTTTTTAATGGATCGATTAATTAACTTCCAATCCTTGGATTTGCCGGTAGCATAGCGCCCTCTGGAATACTCAAGGAGCCATTAACAGATGTTATTGAAGCTGCCGCCTGCAGTAGTGAGGAGATCGGTACCAAGCTACCCTAAACATTTGGGACCTTATTTAGATGAACAAAACATAAATAGCTTGATTTGAACTGATAAGTGTGGAGACATTAGCAGTTACCAAAACAAGGCTGCAAGCTGGGAGCTGAATGGTCAGGTAGGTCAGTCAGACTGGACTGTAAGATATTAAACACTATAGAGTTTTAAGGTTAAAGCTGCTCCAAACAAAGTAGATGAGATTAGAATTTAGTCTGATTACAGAAACTGGCTAAAAATAGTGATTTTACTGGCGATCACTGTTGTTTATTAGCCCATCTTACTTTTTATAGTTGTGGAGCTGTATTATTAATCGTGACATCTCTACTTGAAAGATGCTGAAGCCACAGATTAGCTTCATGCTGTTCTGTCGAGAATTACAAATTATGCTTGCGAAGAGAGCTCGAAGATGACTGCCTTGTCTGAAGTGAACACACCCACCTCATGCATGGTCAGCAAATAGTTCTGAATGCTCTGAAGCTCGTCTTCTTTAACTCCTCGATCCTGTTGCAGAAACCACAGAGCAGTTGATTTAAAATATAACCAGTACACATACTCATATAGTCAGTTTCTCAAAGCTCCACTGCAAAGGTATGAACGGACTTCATATGTGGCCATGTTTAGTTTTCTTTAAGATGGCAAATCTAGGACTGAATCAAAAACAGCTGTGCTATAAGCCTACCCTCTCACTTTCAACCAGTAAAGCTTAAAGATTAAACCTTTAAGACTAGAGAAGATGCCTCAGTGGTGTCATCACTTTTATTTTATTTAATATGCAAAAAACACAGATCTATCAAAGCTAAAAATCCTTAGATACTCTGATACAGTAAATTAATAATATACACTTGCTCAAAACACATTAACCCCTTAATGCAGAAAGGCTTATTACTCAGTATTATTATTATTAAGTAACGACAAAGACGTCTGTACAAACTGGTGGAGCTATTCCTTGGTAAGTCTGTAATAACACTTTCAGCCTGACAGCGGCCCATAACCTGTTTAAGGGATTAACACAGTGCACCCAACAATAAAGACAGCATGTAGCTGCTTCTGTACAGTGGTAGAAAACACAGTAAAACACAGAAAGCTCAGATTCCACATGCTGATCCATTTCACCATAAACAACAAGGGCATGCAGCTCAATGGGGTGGATTTAAATGAGTTAAATAAGACAAAGTCAACGTCTCTCAATGTCTTACTTTTGTGACTTGTGTAACTTTTAGGGTCAACTTGACTCTTCATAGTATTTTCGACTGGTGAAAATTAAAGGTGCTATATGCGATTTCAACCTAATACACTTTATATCAAATTCAGTGAGTGACTCCTCATGGTTCGCTAGCTCTTTGATCTGTTTGTGAGCTGGAAAATGAGTCTGGCGTTCGAACTCTGTAAATGGGAAACAAACAAAGTGGCAGAGACCGAGCCACACAACACTATTCCAGCCAATCAGCAACATGGGACGTTTATTTTCATGCACAGGACAGGGGAAGGGGAGGGGCATGGGAGACTTCACATATTGTCAAGGAGAGATGGCCGTGAAACATAGGGACGCCAAAAAGTAAAAGGTTTGATGAACGGAAGCTGAACAAAAAAATCTTAGATCAGGTGAGAGCCACTGCTGAGATGTTTGGACGGTTAGGAGACACCTGTATGTTAAAAGGCATGAAAAGGGAGGAGGCTTTTGCTCTAATCCTGCTCGACTGAGGAGAAACACTGGCTTATTTTTGCTGTTTCACAGAAATAGGTAAGTTTTGAATGACTGTGAAAGATTCATTTGGGGGGCGGGGCTTCTGAAGAAGCACTGAAGGGAAGGGTGTGTTTGTTCTGCTGTTGAGTTCAAATGTTAACAGGACTTCTTTCTCCTGAATCCGATACAGCACCTTTAAGCGGTGTATAAAGCACAGAGATATAGTACTAAAGTGAACGTACGGGTGTTTTTATTAAGGTTTTACTCATTTAAAAATGTCAGTATGGAACTAAATACACACGTGGACAAAATAGTTGGTACCCCTGATGAAAGAAAATCCCACAATGGTCACAGAAATAACTTAAATCTGACAAAAGTAATAATAAATAAATATTCGATGAAAATGAACAAATGAAAATCCGATATTGATTTTGAACCACGCTTCAACAGAATTATTTAAAAAAAATAACAGAACAGAAATGATGGTACCCCTGAAAATAATGTGACCAAAGGGACATGTTAAATCAAGGTGTGTCCACAAATCATCATCACAGGTGTCTACAATCTTGTAATCAGTCTATCAGCCTATATATAGGCCCCCTAAATCCTATTGAGCTGAAACATGCCGTCCTGAAAAGGCACTATTCAAACCTGAGACAACTGGAGCAGTTTGCTCACGAGGAGTGGGACAAAATACCTGCTGAGAGGTGCAGAAGACTCATTGACAGTTACAGGAATCGTTTGATTGCAGTGATTGCCTCAAAAGGTTGTGCAACCAAATATTGAGTTAAGGGTTTTGCCAGATTTAAGTTATTTCTGTGACCATTGTGGGTTTTTCTTTCATTAACCAAGGGGTCCCAACAATTCTGTCCGTGTGTATGTACTTGAGTAAATGTCATAATGCTTGAAGAAGTACAAATCTTCTACAAAGAGGTTTGGGTAACAATATATAACAATTTCAATTACTCAAGTCAACTATTTTTCACCAACATATTCCTATTGGTTGGGCCATAGGCTCCAAATACAGGGGGGGGGGGGGTTTGGGCCATTCCCCCCCTAGAAGCTTAGAAAGTGCTGCGAAACTGTTATAACAGACTGTGGTGATAGTGAATCTATATGAAACATTTGGGAAACTGAAGGGATACAGCAACCAGCAATACTGCTGTTTTCATCACGCTTCACTCGCTGCTCTGGACACAGCCGAACCGGCCAAGCAATGCCGAAAACACGCAACATCGAGGTAGGCTGTTTGTGTATTCTGAGATCGGCCCGCTGACATTAACGCCATAGCTAATTTCTGTAGCGTCTTTTACAAGCTGTTTCCCGTTGTGTCGTGGTGCCGATGCGAGTTTCAGGCCGGCTGATCAGAGCACACATTTCCCATTATACGCAGAGCAGAGACAGATTGAGAGGTAATTGTTGTTTGTGTGTGGCTTGGCCTGCTGACAGACAGGGGTGGGGAAGTGGGGTGTGTTAGCATTGGCGCATATGAGAACATTTGTTGTCCCAACAAGGTCTGTCAGGAAATGGTAAACAGCTACATAAGCTGATATGGGGGTTGATCATTTGCTGAAGTCGTGGCCCTTGCTGAATTATTAAGAGCGGTGCAGAACAGTTTCATGTCAGTGGGAAATGTGATATAGGATGCAGCAGTGGAGAACCGAAAGCTTGGGTGATGCTGTCACTCAGTGCAGCTCCAGAAGTGCTAAAGAGGAAGAAAAGCTCGGACCCTTACCTTGAGGATGAGCTGCTTGAGGAAGAGCAGCATAAAGGCCCTCAGCGAGATGATCTCCTTTTGGGAAGGTCGCGGACCATCTGATAACACAAGAAAGAGATGTGGTCAGTTTACAAGGGTGTCCTGGGACAGGCTGATGGGTTACATGGCAGAGGAGGTGCCACAGCGAAGTCCAGAACACAATGACCCAAAACACCAACAACTGTCATTTGCAACAATAATGACTGATGCCACAGTCTAAGAACGGAATACGTGCTCCATCAAGCAAAGAAAAACCTCCACGTTCTCCCCATTAACGCGGTTCTAGAATGACTAATTTACTCCATTCACTCTAATCTGTTCCAGTATGTTCCCACCCATGCTGTTCCAAAATTCATACAGAGGAACAGCCAAGAAGAGTGTTTATCCACACAGTTCTAGCATCTGCACATCCATGTCTAGAACACTGCACACCTATTCGCACTGTTCTAGAACACTGTACTGCCATTCACACTGTTCTAGAACGCCCTTTCCATTAACAATGTTCTAGAACACTGTACTGCCATTTGCACTGTTCTAACACGCCCTTTCCATTAACAATGTTGTAGAACACTGCATACACATTCACACTGTTCTAGAACGCCCTTTCCATTAACAATGTTCTAGAACACTGTACTGCCATTCGCACTGTTCTAGCACGACCTTTCCATTAACAATGTTCTAGAACACTGCATACACATTCACACTGTTCTAGAACGCCCTTTCCATTAACAATGTTCTAGAACACTGTACTGCCATTCGCACTGTTCTAGCACGACCTTTCCATTAACAATGTTCTAGAACACTGTACTGCCATTCGCACTGTTCTAGAACGACCTTTCCATTAACAATGTTCTAGAACACTGTACTGCCATTCGCACTGTTCTAGGAAACTGTACTGCCATTCACACTGTTCTAGAATGCCCTTTCCATTAACAATGTTCTAGAATACAGTATTACCATCTGCACTGTTCTACTGTAGAACGCCCTTTCCATTAACAAGGTTCTAGAACATAGTGTTGCCATTTGCACTGTTCTAGAATGCTCTTTGCATTAACAAGGTTCTAGAACACTGCATACCCACTGTTCTAAAATGCCCACCCCATTCACACTGTTCCCAGCCATGCTGTTCCATAATTCATACTGCTCGTTCACTGCCTGGGGAAGAACAGCCAAGAAGAGTGTTTATCCACACAGTTCTAGCATGTTTTTTTCGATTCACACTGTTCTAGAATGTCCTTCCCATTCACACTGATCTCAAACGTCCTCCCCAGTGAAGGAAGTTAATCTAAGCTGAAGGCCACATGGAGTTTGGAGGTCTGTAGCGATGGCAATCTCTGTGCACAATGCTCCTCAGCATCCACTAACCCCGCCCTGTCATTTAGCTTTGATATTATTCCCTATCACTTCCACTGACCGCTGACTGTGGAATATTTAGTAGTGAGGACATTTCACGACTGGACTTGTTGCACAGGTGGCATCCTATGATGGTACCACCATGGAATTCACTGAGCTCCTGAGAGCGATTTGGGAGGGTGAGTAATTACTTTTGGCAATGCCAGGCGTGGGCTAGAGGGGTATAAAGCCCCCAGCATTGAGCGGTGGAGCAGTGGAAGAACTGTGTTCTCTGGAATGATGGATGGTGGTGCTCCATCCAATACTTTTGAATAAGATGAGTTGAGAAGTTGGGAATGAGGTGGGGCGGGGTGGGATGGTGCTTTTGTCTCTGAACGCAATCAAATCCTCACAGCAATGCTCATCAACAATCTAGTGGAAAGCTTTCTTCCCTAAATAGTTACTCTAAATTAACTCTGACAAAAGCAGGATAAACCCTTTTGCAATTTAATTCAGAAGAAATAATAAATAAGCAGGTGTCCAAATACTTTTGTCCTTATAGTGTAAGTCTTTGGTGTAAGAAGCAGCACAATCTGACAAATTCTGAAAAAAAGTATCACAAGCAGCCAACAAGGCATGGTCCACCCTGTTGCCCACCCCCTCTGTATGTGTCTGCAGTTACAGTTGGGAGATCGATACATCTGAGGAGGGACGAGGAGGACCAGTGTTATCTGATCTGATGAAGAACACATTGATTAAATGCCATATTCACAGATGCACCTGGGACTGAGAGGCGCTCACACAGGCTCATTTATTTCAATGCTGTCTTTGACCATTAGCTTTGTTTTTCTTTCTGATTGCTTTCTCCATCTACAGGCTTACAAAGCTGACAAATGATCCAGTGATCAATACCAACCCCTGATTATTCAGTCCTCTCACTGTGAGAGCGAGGACAAGACTCCAATCAGTGTTTACACTATGAGAACCGCATATGATGCTCTTAAGGAAGTGGTTCAGCCGAATATCCCACAATGTCCTCTGAGAGTACTACCTGATGTTCTAGAGTTCTTCTATGTGAATCCAGGTTCTCCTCCCCACATACAGAGTCATGGCCAAAGCTGTTGGTCCCCCTGAACTTCTGGAACAATTGAGAGGGCTCTGAGTCCGATGTGCTGGGTCTAATGCGCTACCACTCTGAATTTAGAGCCATGCTGCTTTGCCATCAGCAGCCAGAGTCCACAATAGCACAACTGGTTGCGCTCTCTTAAGGTGGGTAGATGGCACTCTCTCCCGATGTTGGCCAGCACAGGCGTCTGTTAGCTGGCGTGGTACTCAGGGCGTGTCTGGGTGCCCAGCGATGTGACAGTGGTGGCTAGCTTTACATGTATTGGAGGAGACATGTGTTAAATCCTCCAGCAATAGCAATTAGATCTGGACTTATTGCTGGCCATTTCAGCTCAATACATCTAATCTATTAATATTTTTCTCCAATTTATTTCTTTTTTAATTCTTTATTTTAAAGATTTATTGTTTTGTATATTCTCCTCTCTCACTTTTCTCTTCATTTTAATTGTATGCGTGGATACACCTTACTTATTATTTATGCAGCTATAACACTTTAATTCTGGAATGGATTCTCTGTTGGTTATTGAAATTCACTACAGAGAATATACAGAGACAGCTGGAAACAGGAAAAGCACTATTACATGAAAAATGTATATATGTATATTTGATATTGCATAATACTAAATAGTAAGATAAAAAACACACACTGTACCCCATTCATATCGTTCTAGAATGCATTGCTTATTGTCGTTTACACTGTTTTAGAACACAGTACCCATATTCACATCGTTCTAGAATGTCCTCCATGTTTATTCTGCGCTACAACATTATACTCCAATTTACGTTTTTCTAGAACGCCCCTTTCCATTTACTGTTTTGCCACACTGTACCCACATTCACATCGTTTTAGAATGCCCTCCCCATGTGTGAACCCAATTCACACTGTTCTAGAACATTTTCTCCACCATTCAAACGGTTCTAGAACGTTCCTCCATTTGCCCTCCCCATGAACACTGTTCTAGAATGCCCTTTCTATTTACTGTTCTAGAACATTTTCTCCACCATGCACACTGTTCTAAAAAGCCCTCCACATACACACTGTTCTAGAACGTTCTCCACATACACACTGTTCTAGAACTTTGTAACCCAATTCACACTGTTCTAGAACGCCCTTTCCATTTACTGTTCTAGAACATTTTCTCCACCATACACACTGTTCTAGAAAGCTCCACATACACACTGTTCTAGAACGTTCTCCACATACACACTGTTCTAGAACTTTGTAACCCAATTCACACTGTTCTAGAATACCACTTTCTATTTACTGTTCTATAACATTTTCTCCACCGTACACACTGTTCTAGAACATCCTCAGTATTTATTCTGTTCTACAACATTGTACTCTAACTCTAGAACATCCTCCATATAAACAATGTTCTAGAACATTGTACCCCTAAAAAGGGTTATTTCAGGAATGCAATCTGTAAAAGAGATGCAGGAGTGTGAAGAACCTTTTAAGACTTATAGATGTGGATGTACTGGTGGTTCTTTATCATAAAAAAACTCACACCCCTTTTACAAAAAATGATTCCTTATGAAAGCAAAAGAGGTTCTTTTTTGAGCATCGCTTAAGGAACCCTTTGTAGCACCTTTATTTTTAAGAGCCCAGGAACCTCTCTCTCTCTCTCTCTCTCTCTCTCTCCAGCTATCTCTCTATCTTCTCAAAAAGCAATCCTAGGAATTTCCCCCTTGTATTCTAAGCCTTCAGCTTTAATGAATCTATTTACCATTGCCAATTGATTCAAAACAAATGAATCAGTATCAGACAGCAGCTTCGCATTACTGCTCAATTCCAGCTAATATAAAGCATTCAGAGCAAAATGGATAGTATTGGATTTTTAATGAATTTGTCTGGCTGCAGAGCAAGAAGAGAAAGGGCGTGATTCGAAAAAAAGCGAAATCGATAGTACAAATGATATCAACTTTCTTTAACTACCCCCTCCTGTTCCATTAAACTCTCAAAATGAACACTCTCTTCCGAGGGCTTTTCTCGTTTACTCTCAGAAATGAAATCCTGGGAATACTTCAAGCCATTACTCAATAAACATACCAAGCCACAATTCTGCGGCACAAGCCCACTGGTTTGTGGCAAACAGGGATATTTACAGAGGACAGTTATCCAAATAGATCTGCGGGGGAGAGTTTGTAAAGCAGGGAGATGTGAAATTAAAAGCCTTTACTGCATGTATGTATTAATGTGGACCTAAATAAATATGCTGTGATTAGGTGGGGAGTTGTACTACACTTCACCTACCTAAGCCCCGGACCTCTATTTATCTTGCCCTGCTGGTTTCCAGGATGAATTGTCGCTAATAGGCTCTTAAGGCTGTCTTGACATTCTGAATAGTCTGTCATTGTGTTTTTCCTTCTTGTACAGATGTGATATGTGACAATGAACTACACTCCTAAAACAGACGTTATTTTTAAGACATATTTTGCATCAGACAAAAGGATAGACTGCTTAATTAGGTATCTGCTTTAATGTTGAAAGGAAAAAATGAGCCTCTCCGTTTATTCTTCCATTTAAATTATTAATTTTTATAGTTTTTGCCACATTAAAAGGCATTTTCTGCCACTTCATCATGTATCAGAATCTTTGAGCACCATCAGTTGGTTCTGTATAAAGGTTCTGGTTTCATGTCTTTTGGTGGATATCGACTGGCACCAACAGGACCTAATGGTACTCAAGGGAGTTGCTAGTTAACACATATAGGCTTGATTTCCTGGACAGGGATTAGGTCTAGTTCGAGACACCCTGCAGTTAACCCTAACCCTAATAACCTTACTGCACCAAACGTCCCTCCAGGGACTAATTCAGAGACTTGGACCATGTTTCCACCTGGTTTCTTCCGGATAAGGCCGAGCCTCATCAAAAAAGTGAGTGTGAACACACCAGATACAAATCCCATCACTCAAAGCCAGCTCAGGAGGTGGTCTGAGACACATCTGAGCCACGTTATGGAAGTATAAACACAGACGACTCTCCAAAACGCATTCAACAACCAAAACCCCTCCCAGTACAACCGAAGCACCAGTAATAATTGCAGTGCAACAAGCAAATTTGCATATTCCGTCCCACACAGCCATCAGATTTCAGTGTAAGTAAACCGCATTTGAGTAAAATCTTATCAGGATACAATGCCAGATACTTGTCACATGACATGACCAGGTGGGTGTAAACTGGTCTCAATGTCCTCAATGACATGCATGAGACTTTTAAAACCATTTTAAAATCTGGCTGTAGTGGATTTGCATGGCAATGCTGGTCACAGTAAAACAGATAGACTAAAGCTAGCACGTGTGCTACTGTGTTTTTATCACTATATAAAGTAAAGCTTCCTTTACTGTTGGATGCACTGAGGTGTATTTCTTTTTCTTCCCCACACACTGGCTTAAAAGCATAATTTCACTTATAAGGTCAATCCATATATCTACAAAGGTGATCTGTATAATGCAGAATGGCTTTTTGGACATGATGTGTGTGTGTGACATCATTAATATTAACATATGTGCTCATTTTCAAACTCTACATGCTTTTTTCAATGTAAACAGGCGACTATGGTAGTCATTTTGTCCATATGGTATGTCGTTTTATGCTAGTACAACCTCACATAGCTAATAATTTAAGCTAACAGACAGTAGCTCAGATGCTTAAGACCTGCAGTGGTGTAAAATGACAAAAAAGACAATTAAAATGTTGATTACAGCAACTTTGACAGCTGGAGTTACCTCTAAAACAAGTGAAAAATAAACAGAAACCTTTCTATTTCTATATAAACTAAACTCTTTGCTACTACAATAAAGGTTTTACACAGGGAATGAAAACTGTAGCAAACGGAAAGCTCTAATTACACCAACTGATCCACTTTACTAAGGTCATCGTACACTATACTACACCACAACACACCATCTAGTCTAGGGTCTGAGTTACACAGGACAGAGTTACAAAGTCCTCGCATAGCAGACCATTAACTCCACCCCCATTTTTTAAAAGAAACACACTACAACACATCTGTTTGAGACTTGACGTGCAGGGCTTACACAGAACCCTTGCGTATGCTTAATAGCCCACAATTGGACAGAGCTTCTGGGTTAAAGTGATGTATCTCTTTCATTTAAGGAGATTCTGCTGAGTACCTGACAAAGAGAGAGAGAGACTTCAGCTCCAGACAGTGTTGTCGTTCCTCTCTAAAAAAAAAAAAAACCCTTCTCTTTTGTTGCGTTAATTGAACACTTCATTACAGCTCAGCACTGTCTTCTCCCTCAGCCATCTCTTACAGCAGAAGACAAAGCGGACTGCAGCGGCGGACAAATTACAGATTAATCAATACAAGCCAGCCCAATCTGAGCATCGGTCACTTGGCAAGCCAGGGATAAATTCTTTGACATAGGGAGAATTGCCCTAATGTGGGACACCTAAGCTCTATTTAGCGTCTAGTGTGGGTTAACACAAGCTGTGATGGCCTGTGGTCAAAATCACATGACTTCTCAAATGTCCAAAGTTAGATTAGGGTGGGACAGTCTCCAAACAGAAAGCACCCCCAATGCATTAAAACTAATGGTGCTTCAAATGGCTTGCCGAGTGATGGCATAGATACACCAATTTTAGTTTCATAAAGAACGATGTTTGTAAGTGTGTGAGTGTGAAGAACATTTAAAAGGTCTAAAGAACCTTCCTTTCAATTTATGGGTTCTTCACACTCACATATCTCTATTACAAGCATGGTTCTTTAAGGAACCAACAGTGGCTCCTCTCTGCCATTCTTAAGTGTGTACTATATACATGCAAAAATAGGGTTCAAGTGAATGTCAATGCATGATGATGTATTGTACCTGCCGCCACTTTGCATATGAGCTTACTAATGAACTCTAGTGTGTGTGTATAAGGGAATGTGTGTGTTGGAGCGTGTGTGTGAGATCTGACATATGCTAGCTTGTCTACTAAACTCACTTGTGTGGTTCCCTAAACCCCTTAAAAGGCCAATGACCCGCCAGTGAGCCAAAAGTGTTATTGCACTCTTCTCTTACCAGAGAATAGCCCCACCAGTTTGTACAGACGTCCCAGTAGTAACGGAGTTATCCACATTAGTGTGTAATAAGCCCTGGAGTGTTAAGGGGTTAAATGTCCTCCCTTTTTACACTGTTCTACAGCATTGTATTCTAATTTAGGCGCTGAGAGGACACAATGAGAGGACAGCAGCACTCTCCGGTAGCGTTTTTGTTACAGTGTTAGAACAATATGTGGGTGAGAGTCATCATGGGGACTTTGTAAAGCAGAGTTACCCCCCCCCTTTTTCCTTTTTTGATATGTTCTAAGACAAAATAACAGGGTTGTAAATGGGCCCGCAAATGGCATCTGAGCATTTTTTCCCTCAACCAAAGCAAAGAACAACTTAAAATGCTGTAGGTGTTTAGTGTCTTTATTTAAGAAACATGTTTTCCACAATATTATACTGGAATTGCAGCAAGTTATACTATTTTGCAATGGTGGAACAGCAGGGTTTTGGTAGAAATGGCCACTTTATTACATACCTGGGAAAGTGAATGTGGTATAACTCATGTAGTGTTACTGTTGTACTTTTAAAATATACATTGTTTGTTGTAAAATGTAAAATTGCAGCAAAGCACTGCTGCTGTCTCCAAGAGCCTCCATAGCCCATACTCCATTACCAATTGCATCATGTCTAAAAAAGCCAAAATTGCAGAGATAATTTGACTGGCCTACTTCTACTGTTTTACCAAAACCAGATCAGACTTCCGACCCTATGCTATAGATGCTTATATATAGATTAACTATATGGACAAAAATATTGGGACACCTGCTCATTCATTGTTTCTTCTAAAATTTCTTCTTTATACCCCTCTAGCCCACACCTGCACACCTGCCATTAAGCAGCATGGTGCCAAAAGGTTCATGTTTATTTGCTCCAGAGAGTCCTATTCTATTGGCAGTACTTCTCTACAGCAACTAGACAAGCTGTGTGTGTGTGTGTGTCTGTGTGAATTAGCACATCTGTGTCAGCAATGGGTGCAACTTAAGTTGAAAGCTGAATGCATTCATTAGAAGGAGTGTCCACAAATAAATGGACATATAGTGTACTTTTAATCAAGCTTTTTTTGGGGGGGGGGATTTTCTTTCAAGTAACAATACTACACTGTACTAGAGCAAGGGGGTAGACCACTCCAGCAGCCCCTCAGTAGCACACTGTGCTTTACCTTATGCAAACGATCCCAGAACACACAGCAGCTCTCCTTGGCTTTAAGCAGAGTAGGTATTGTTGAGTCTCTACGTCTCACTTATACGAAGAAAGTTTGTTAAACTTATGTTTGCAGCCAGTGTATCCAACACACTCTCAAGAGACCCTTTTAGCCATAGTGGTAGCTTAGCAAACAATAATAGAGCTCCAAAACAGTCAATAAGATTAAAAATTCTGATTCGACAATGAGAGGTTTATTTATGGGGCAAATCATGAATAATGCAGGAGGCTAAAACACGGCTCTTGCTGGGGGCTTAAAGCGGCAGAAAATCCTTACAGTGAGAAGGGGGGGGGGTGGAGTAGGATTGAATATCTGGGGAATAGAGAGACGGAGTGGAAAAAGGAGCACGGCCTGCTTCAAAAAGAAAGACGGACAATGAGATTTAGAGCAGGAGAAAGAGAGCGAGAGAGGAAAGGATGGATGTTTTTAGAGAGTTGCAAAATAAGAAGCGAAGCTCCCACTAAATTTAGCCCACCGAGCCTGAAGTGGAGTCTCCACCACCCTGAGACTTTCATCAGTTATTCATTCAGAGAAAGCTCCATTCTTCTGAGCACAGGCCCGGGCCTTTTTAAGGTCCAGAATGCATGTGTTTTTGTGGCTTTTGTGGTGATGCTTGTACAGCTCAGCACTTTCTCACTCTGCTCTATCTCAGTCTGGGTTTAATACTGCGACTAACTGAAAACTCACATAAACACACTTATCTAAAGTCTTCAATCGGAGAAACGACCAGAATCCACTAGGATTTCGTTGTTGTATTAAAAGGTGCTTAAGAGGAAATGTGAGAGTGTCTGTCTAAAAGCTAAAGCTGAAACGTTCATACAGCTGAAAGAATTCCGCATGGAGGAGTGGGAAACACTTTCTCCCAGTTGATGTCAGAGACCGGTTGATCATTATAGGAAACATCGGACTCAAGATATTTCAGCCAAAGGGGGAAAAATACCAGCTATTAGGGAAAAGGGTGTCCTAACTTGCATATCGATTAATTTTTAAAAGACATTTCAGTCTGAATGTGTTTGGTTATATAACTCCCATCTCTTAATATGGGTTAAATGGAAATCAAAAGTTCATATGTTTAAAAATATTAAAAATACAATTTATACTATTATTATATTATTAACTATTATTACTCAGTTATTTATCTTAATACCTTAAATCTTATAATCTTATAATACTTTAAATCTTAAATATCCTTAAGGTATTAAGGTAAGATTAATAACTTGAGGTTAATAATAATTATTATTATTCTGCTATAAATAGTTTAGCAAGTACTATAAATTATTCAGTAACTAATAAATAAAATACACATAAAACATAAAACTACTATGTATGTTATAAATTATTCCAATGAGGGTTATTTACATAATTCTGCATGTAAACAGCCTGGTTTTGGCCAGTACTCGAGGTCTTTTTAATGCAAACTCATTACATGGCTCCCAACAGCCACAGTGTACCAAATGAATGCATGAACCTGAGTGCAGATTTGTCTGTAATGACACCCAAGCTACTTAATGTCTGAATAGTCTAACTACACCTAGCCTAGCAACACCATAGCAACCGCATAAGATCCCACAGCAACCACCTAGAAGCACACAGCAAATTGTAAAACTTACAGTGTTAACGTAACGCTAACCGTGCGGATTTAACACTGCACAATTTGCTGTGTAAAAACCACCTAGTATATCATAACAACCATATGGGATACCATAGCAGCCACTAAACAGCCCCAAAGGAACACTACAGCAACCTCCTGGAACACCACAGAAACCACCAACCAACACCATAGCACAGTTTTGCCCTATAGATCGCATAGCAACAGCCTAGCAACTGCCTGGAAGTGGAAACCACTGTAGCTGTGCCCCCATTCATGCTTGTTTCTAGTTACAGTGAATGTTTTTGATTATATTGATTATGGCAATGATTATGATGATCTTAGCAACCACTAAACGACCCCAAAGCAACCAACTAGCGACACTATAGCGACCTCCTGGAACACCACAGAAACCACCAACCAACAATATAGAAGAGTTTTGCCCTATAGATTGCATAGCAACAGCCTAGCAACTGCCTGGAAGTGGGAACCACTGTAGCTGTACCCCCATTCATGCACTTTTCTAGTTTTTCATAATGATAATGATTATGTCATTGTGTCATTGATTGGTTTTCAAGTTGATTGACACTAACACTATGACCACATACACTGCAAATAATAGAGTAACTGTTGGTGAAGTCTGCGTGTTCTCATTTGAACGAATTTTACAGTGCACAGCTTTGAAGAATCAGGGACACCGTGTCTAACAAGAGAAAACCAAAAGGAAAACCGAGCAGGAGGTTGTGAGCTTTCAATTAATCTGGTAGACGGAGGCCGAATCAACATTCATATGAGCGGATCTGTTGACAGTCTTTAAGCACAGCTCAGTAGGGTTATCTGCCACTGTGTCACTTCATTAGACGTTCAATTACTGCGAGTCAAACGTCTGAAACGCCTTCCGAGAGATTCGAATCGCTGTATTAAGTCTGATTTTGCATAGCTAACTCGTGCTGAGACAGGCTCGCCAGAATAAAGGGGAGCAACGCTCACGGGACAGCCGGGGCCATGACCTCACCCAGTCATTGCCTCTGATAATGAAAAGAGAGTGATGGGTCTAAAAGAGCCCGCCATCTCTACTGCCACGGAAGCAGCCATCTATCGAACGCGGATGGGCTAAGATCGAGCTGTGTGAGACTGAGAGTCATTTAGATCTCAGTCGGAGAGACCTTGTGGAGATGCAGCAGTAGGAGAGGAGAGGCGATACGCAGTCAGGGCTCATTTCCATCAGTGTTGCTGCTCTACAGCACTGTAGAAAGCACTGTGGTAGTATGCATACACTCATCAGCCATATCATTATCACCACTGACAGGTGGACAGCATACCATTGATTGTCTGGTTACAGTGGCAGTACATCTGCCAAGGGGTGGATCTATTGGGTAGCAAGTGAACGGTCAGTTCTTGAAGGTGATGATGTGTTAAAAGCAAGCGTATGGATCTGAGACACATTGACTGGCTCCAAACTGTGAGGTTTTAGACGACTGGGTCAGAACATCTCTAAAACATCAAGCAGGGAAGCCTGCTAAAATTAGAGGGGGTACTAATGTTATGGCTGAATAGAGTGTAATTTTGGAGCATTTCTTACCTGAAATTCTGGTACAATGTGAAGAACACACAAAGTCAAAAACTGACATCTGACAAGGCTTTTGTTTGTTTGTTTGAAGGTACTTGAGGTATTGCTCTTAACACCTTATTTGAACGGGGGGTATAAAGTGACCAGCTGGGCTTTCTAGTAAGGATGGTGTGAAGGAACAAATTGAAAGTGTGTTAAATTTAATCATCCTTGTACATTTTCACCGTCACACACACACACACACACACACACACACACACACAAAAAATACATACATATATATAATATATATATATATGTATATATATATATATATATATATATATATATATATATATATGTATATATATATATATATATATATATACACACACACACACACACATTTTTTGATATTTATATACTTACATTTATATATATATATACACATTTTGAATTTTCCCCCAAAAAATCTATTCTATCCAATTCTATACATTTCTAATATTTAAATTTCATGATGAATGGACAATAGAAATAAATTAGAATACATAAGAAAAGATCTTTTTACACTGACATATTGTTTTTGTTGTTTGAAGTTATAATATATAAATCTTCATGTATAAGATAATATTGTTATTTATTGTTAATAAGACATTATACAAAAATTATTAAATAGTTTTCATATATGTATTCATATATATATATATATATATATATCTTTTTAAAAATGCCTTTTTTGTCTTTTTCAGTACAATTACATCAAACCAGTGCAGCTCAGATGCATGAGTCTCACCCAGGCCTTTGGGGGTGATGGAGCTGCAGGGTGCCGGGTTAACCGCCCAGTAATAG
The DNA here is from genome assembly GCF_030463535.1 of Salminus brasiliensis. Classification (NCBI taxonomy): domain Eukaryota; kingdom Metazoa; phylum Chordata; class Actinopteri; order Characiformes; family Bryconidae; genus Salminus; species Salminus brasiliensis. Next base: position 7,080,748 of record NC_132888.1, read on the forward strand.
TACTTCAGTGTGTGCATGAGCTGCAGCACCGTCCCCACACGCCGAATGGTATTGTAGATGGTCGCCGTCCCGATGAATTCTGCAGACAGGTAAGTGTACAACGACAACTGCACCTGAAAAAGACAAACACACAAACCTTCTGTTTATTTTACCCTCCAACCAAGGACAAACCCTGTGCTTCAAGATGAATTCCAGCTGTGCACAGAAGTAGCAGCTATTTTACAGAGTGATCTTTGTGTGTGCTGCTAACGGATTAACAGCAATACAAAAATGAAGTCTATCTATGAAAGATTATCTGCTACATGCTTATAGATATCAGTGAGTCATTCAGGGTCAGAAACCACACAGGCCTGTGTAAGTATATCTGACATTCCTTAATTACTCAACAGCTTCAGACAAGTTAGTGCTAGGCATGCAGAGAGCTCACCACAATCAGGTACAATGCAGGCATAGCTACATCAGCTACAAGACTATATGCTGTGGTCGGAGGTGTTTTTACCCTGTCTGCTGGGGAACTGTGTATTTGAAGCATGTACTTTGACATAAACTATGGCGAGAGCAACCTGTAGGTCCCCTGAAGACATTTGAGGATTGTTGGAGACGTCTTTGCACATCTTGCGGTCTGAACTTGCTGGAACGGCCTGATCTGGCAATGTTTCAAACTGTCCTGATGTCTTTATAACCCCCTTCACAGACCCTTCTGCATCTGCAACCTTTTTGTCTCAAGGCCTCAGAGAGCTCTCTGGATCTGGCCATGGTGATGTTCTTCACCACTCACTTCAACCATCAAGAGCAAACCAGGCTAAACGTCTGAGGTTTAAATAAGACAGACTCCTCCAGAATCCTCTCGAACCGCTGATGTTCTGCAGCTGATGTTCTGCAGCTGATGTTCTGCAGCTGATGTTCTGCAGCTGATTCTGATTTTACACAAGTATCCTCCTCCTAATGTGTACCTCCATCTCTTAATACTGTCCAAATGAAAACCTAATGTCCATGTTTTTAAAGATGTTAAAAAACAAAAAGGTTTAATCGGGTGTCTTAATTGTTTACATGACCATATTTTTGGCTGTGAATAGGCGGAGCTTAACTCCTGAATACTGAATAGCTGGATATATGCAAATATGTTGGTTGTGTGACATCACAAAAACAATAAGACTAAAACAGGCTTGTTTTGCAACTGAAATATGGATCATTTTAGCTGAAGAGACAGCTGTACATTTATCACTGTTTACCACTCCACTGTCGCTTTACTGTTACGGCCCTTTAAACTAAGAAATGTGGTTTAACAACGAGAGCATAGCAACCATATAAATGATAGACATGATCTTAGTTGGTCTCTAAGCCGGTAGTTTAACCGGGACTTCAGACAGTTTCGCTCTACTGGTCTCTGAGGATGAGAAGGAAATGCTGATGAGGGAAGATAGTTCTTCCAATTAAAGCTCAGCACTCCAACAGAGCTAGCTCAGAGCTGTCAGTAAGTGAAGACGATGTGAGTGGGAAGAGCTGACTTGCCTGAAGGGGACCACGGACTGAGACCACGCTCAAACTCGTCCATAAACGGGAGATACAACCTCGGCTGTTTACTTTCCCTCTCTCTCTCTCTCTCTCTCTCCCTCTCATCCATCCATCCATCTATATAACTATTCACCCATCCATCCATCCATCTATCTATCTATAGCCAGCCATCCATCTGTCTATCATCCATCCATCCACCCACCCATCCATCTATATATCTTTTCATCTATCCATGCATCTATAGCCATCCATCCATCTTTCTATTCACCTATCTATCCACCCGCCCGTCTATCCATTTGTCTATCTATCATCCATCCATCCACCCATCTATTCATCCAGTCACCACCCAGCCTGGATGAATACCATGCCTCCACCCAGCCATCTATATATCTATTCATCCATCCATCCATCAATCCATCCATCTGTCTGCCCGTCCATCTTTCCATCAATCCATCCATCCATCCATCCATCCGCCTGCCTATCTATCTATCTATCTATCTATCTATCTATCTATCTATCTATCTATCCATCCATCCATCCATCCATCCATCCATCTGTCCGCCCGTCCATCTTTCCATCCATCCATCCATAAGGCTGTTCGTCTATCTTTCCATCCATCCATCCATCCATCCATTTTACTTCTACAACCGTCTTTCTAAAGGCCTCAGAGAGCTCTCTGGATCTGGTCATAGTGATCTTCTTCACCACTCACTTCAACCATCAAGAGCAGACCAGACTAAACGTCTGAGGTTTAAATAAGACTCCAGACTCCTCCAGAATAATCCTCTTCAACCATGTTCTGATCATCTGCAGCTGATGTTCTGCCCCTGATTCTGATTTGAAGTAGTAAAATGTGGATGTATCCTCATCTCTCAATCCTGTCCAAACAAAGACCTAAAGTCCATATTTTTAAACATGTTAAAAAAAAAAAAAGACATTTTCTCATCCATCAGCACACCCATCCCCTCATCCTCCCTCCTGTCCATCTTACCATCCTTATATCAATTTTCTTAAGTCTCTCTCTCTCTCTCTCTCTCTCTCTCTCTCTCATGTTTAGTCAGATCTCTCTCTCTCTCACTCAACCAAGTCTCTCTTACTCTCTCACCCATCTGTTTGTGTCCCTCTCTCTTCTTAGTCTCTCTCTCTCCCTCTCTGTTCTATTTTCTGAGTTGTGGCTGGTCTCCAGAGGCGCAGCGGCCTCCTCTCTCTCCACTTCTACATTTATTTCCACACCTCTCTTATTTATTCATGAAGGGTCCTCGTGGCCTGGTGGCTGAGCCGAGTGTGTTTGGCACACAGAGCGTGGTCCCTCTTTGATACGCCTCATCCACTCCTTCACGGGTCATTACGGAGAGCAGGGGGCCAAATTTCAATCTTTTAGCATTTCAAAACAAACTTCCCTCTGAGTTTACAGACCCACTGTGTCGACAAGCAGCGGGTGCTCCGCGTGGCAAAATTACAGACCACCAAAAAAAAAAAAACACACCAGCCCTTTTCCTTGACTGTAGGAGCAACCTCAAACGACCCGGAGCTGAGCTACGGCACAGTCAATATTTCAACAGCCCTGACTTCAAACGCTGATCTCAGTCAAAAACCACTCTACAAGCAGAACAAACAGGCCATCCTCATCAGTTACAGACACACACACACACACACACACACACACACATTCTCCTTAACAGATGCAAAGCTAGAACATGGGATAACTGGGGCAAGATTCAAACTCGCATTCATGTAGGGTCATACAGCTTAAAGAGATACACTATCCACTATACATCCAAAAGTTTGTGGACACCCCTTCTAATGAATGCATTCAGCTACTTAAAATTGTATCCACTGCTGACACAGATGTGCAAATGCACACACACACAGCTTGTCTAGTCCCTGTAGAGAAGTACTGCCAATAGAATAGGATTCTCTGGAGCCGATAATCATTTATTAGGTCAAATCTAATTTAACTTTAGATATTACTGAAGTTCCTAAACCAAAGCCTGTTGAGGCTAAATATAGAAGTAACAGTACACAGAAAACAGCATGATTTTACAGCATCACTTTTCATTATTATTATTATTATTATTATTATCATCATTATCATTATTGTTAAATACACTGAGCTACTTTAAATGAGCTACTTTAGGAGTAACAGTACACAAAACAGCATGATTTTACAGCATCACTTTTCATTATTATTATTATTATTATTATTATCATCATCATCATTATCATTATTATTATCATCATTATCATTATTATTAAATACACTGAGCTACTTTAAATGAGCTACTTTAGGAGTAACAGTCCACAAAACAGCATAATTTTACAGCATCACTTTTCATTATTATTATTATTATCATCATTATCATTATTATTATCATCATTATCATTATTATTAAATACACTGAGCTACTTTAAATGAGCTACTTTAGGAGTAACAGTACACAAAACAGCATGATTTTAGGGCATCACATTTAATTATTATTATTATTATTATTATTATTATTAATAATAATAATAATAATAATAATAATACATACATACATACACCGACCCCTTAAATGAGTGAAAACAGAATATTTTCTGAACAAATATAGATATATTTATTTATATATCTATTTATATATATATATATATATATATGTTTTTTATTTTCAGAATAAAATTAATTAACGCATAAGACAGCTACACATCAGGTGGAGCTTTTTTTGAACTATTTCGTATCTGGCTAATGATTCATTTCCTTAAAGATTTATCTGCTGATTATTTTCTCCATTCATTGATTAACTGACGATTTTTCAAAAGTCTAAAAAATGTAATAAACTGGTGGTATTAAAAAAACAACAACAACAACACCTGTACACAATATGATAACCATTGTTTCATACCATGGTACAGCTAAAACCAGGATGTCTGTAACCCTATTCAGGAGAATATGGAAGTTGGGCTAAAAAGGTTAGCGCTGGCCTGCCCGGTGAAGCACCACTTGGAGAAGGGCCCAATCTAACCAGACTATCCAAAAAGGTTCACTTTGAAATAATGGCCGCATTCCTGCAAATGTTGCATGGTCTTGGAAAGATCACTAGGCAACGCCAGTAATGCAGTTTCGCTGCTGAATCTTCGATGGTCTTAGTTTTTAAGTGAATTAGTATAGCTGGAAATATGCCAGAAAATTATGCTTCATAATAACAGCACATAATGTTTCATTAAATAAACATAAATTTCACAATATGATTCCAGCAATATGAATCTTCACCTGGAGTGTGTGTTCCTACAATGAAACAAACATCATAATAAACATTATCCAAGAGCTAGAATTATGTTATTGTAGAGAAGATATTGTATTTATTTAAATGTTATTAATACAAAACAACATTTTATCCTGATATCAGTAATGAAAGCGGCAGTCCATAAATTTGGGGGATTAGGGGATTCCAACACTGCTGCACTACCTAACAGACGCCCATGCTGGCCACAACATAGTTTAATGAGAGGTGAGGAGAGAGAGCACCATCTATCCACCCGCAGAGAGCACACCCAACTGTGCTTTCTCAGACTCTGGCTGCTGATGGCAAAGAGGTATGGCATGGGATCTGAACTTGCCCATGGTAGTGCTACTACTGCCATTACTGCATTATTTTTTTTATTATTATTTTGACAGGGGATGGTCAAAATGAGTGCTCCAGTGCACTGTGATCCAAAGTCCACTGGTTCGAGTTCAGCAGCTGGAGTCCAAGAGAGTGCAAATGGCCAAGCTCTCTCAGGGGTGGTGTATCAGAGCTGGGGAGCCAAGCTTTCCTTTCTGACTACCTAGCGATACTGCAACAACCGCAGTGGGAAAAGAGGCGGTGGCTAGCTTTACCTGTTTTGTGTTGGAGGAGACATGCCAGTCTTCACCCTCCGAGAGTTGGGGGTATTACTAGTGATAGGAAAAATTCACATGAATGGGGATTTGGGTAGCTGGCCTTTAAAATAGGGTAGGAAATGGGGTACGATTTAAATTTTCTCTTTGACACATATGGACTCGCATTCACAAATTGTATTACTAAGAATTATCTTCGTGAGCTCTTCTCTTATAATAATGGATCCAAACCCAACACTGGTGAATGTCAGAATTTTGAAAACTGTGTAAGCAGCCGGTAGTATCACTTCTCTATCTACACTCAGCACTCACCTGCACTCAGAGCTAATATTAACTGCAGAAACTGGGCTTTGGTTTTACTACATATGGCCAAAATCCAGTTGATGCTCCGTTACACACTGCCTAAGCTTCATCCTGCCTCGCTGTGCTTCCACGCCCACCACCCCTCTGCTCCTCTAGCTTTAGCCCTGCTCTGGCGGAGCCGAGCTATGTTTAGCTGTTTCTCACTGCAGTGTGTTGACAGGGTGAAATATGCGTGTGCCGGGACGGCAGAGGTGACCCAAACCCCTCTGAGGCGTTCTCACCTTGGCCGGGGTGTGAATCCAGATGGCGGCATTGAAGAGGATGTGGTCACACAGCTGCTTAAGGAGAGGAGCTCCGTGGCTCAGGCCATCCAGGTACTTGGCGAAAGACAGGAACTGCTCCAGGACAGCCCGTGTGATGTGTACTCGCGATGACTGGAGAACAACACAGAGCGTGAGAGTGTTCATTAGACTGCAGTGTTCAAAAGTTTGGTATCACTCTATTCAATAATACACAAACGGGCCTTGGGCCTACAGGAAGGACAGGGCTCCGGTGCATCAAAACCACTCACACAGCCACTCATTCACTCACACCTAGGGGCCAATTTAGCACAGCCAACTCCCCTACTAGCTGTTACACTCACTAACTGCGTACTAAGGTAAGTGTAAAAGTATACAATTTACTTCTGCATCTTAGTTTGGTCAACAATACATATTGAGGTGAGCCTCAAAATATTAAATACTGAAAAAAAAAACCATTCAAAAATGAAACTGAATAAATACTATGTAAGATGTTTAATCTGTGGCTCCTCCCCCAGTATCTGTTTACTGTTTATTCATATCTGCAGGTTAGAACTCACCCTATCACATGACGTCCCCAGACTGGGAGGCATTTGAAAATGGAGCTCTGAGGCCTTTGATTTTATGAACTCCTTAAACTTGATGAGCAGCAGTTAGACCGTAGGGCCGGTCTAGATCTGTAACATACACTATATAAAAACACAGTTCTGAGGACATCTACTTGTCCCTTTATTTCTGGACACAAAAACTCTCTGTAATCAGGTACTGTATTTTTATTAATTATTATATACAGTATTTTTTAATATATATATTTTTTTCTCCCCAGTTTGGATCGTCAATTTCTGACCTGCCAGCACCGCAATGGAGTGATGTGGGGAGAAAGTGCCATCTACCTATCCTGAGAAGAGCAAAGTCAATTGTGCTCACTCGAGGCCCTGAATGCCAATGGCCGGGACAGTGCCTTATCCTGGCTGGACCACTCAGGGCTAAAATTACTGGATCATTTTAAGCATCGGTTTTACTCAAAGACTTCCTCTTACATTCTGCCTCAATTCTCCTCCTATTGCAGTTGGACGAAACGCTCAGTGCAATTCCACCTGCATACCTGCAGCCTGACTCATTCTTTGAAGAAAAAAAAAAAACCCTGAGAAAAGCTTGAAGTTGCAGTTTGACTTTGGAGCCAAGCGAGGACTCTCCGTTCGAGAGAAGCTGGTGGGTGATTAGTGTTGGCTGGCACCTGAGGGGCGGGCAGCGCGGGCCATGCGGGTGAACTAGGCAGAAGCAGATGGCTGGGTGTGTGTGAATGGGACAGCTATCAGCAGGGCTGCTGCTGGGCTCTCGGATGCTGTCTCACATTAGCACGTACACCGCAACACACACCACAACACACAAGCCTGGCTGAGGTTACGTATCTTTTTTTCCCTTCTTCTCTCAGTCTAAAGGCAGCACAGATATAGTTTAGAACTGGGAGAGAGGAAGATGCGGCACGGACACACAGGAGCCCGGTCAGGGCGCTGAGAAAAACACAGCCAGTGCAAATGGCAAACTCTACACAGCTGTTTTTGCCCTGGTTACAGTGTGGTCATAATTTTATGGAAAGTCAGAGCACCTGAGTCACCACTAGTCATGCTGACCTCTTTCTTTCAAAGGAAAAATACAACTTTAAAGAATACACTTTATGTCCAGACAGCAGGAGAGTGCAGTGTTAACCCTCGAGCTGTTAGAGCTCCGGGCTATTTTGATGACAGGGTTGTGGGTTTGATACCTGGGCTCGGCAAGCTGCCACTGTCGGGCCTTGCCCTTAAGCAAGGCCCTTCACCCTCTCTGCTCCCCGGACACTGCAGCAATGGCTGCCCACCTGTCTGGGCACGTGTGCTCACTGTCCACTGTGTGTGTTTCACTGGTGTGTATGTGTGTTTTCACTGCACAGATGGGATAAAAGCGGAAGCCAAGTGTCATCTGTGTCCATCACAAATGGTAAATACGATTGCCATAGAAGAGCCTTTATGGTTCCATAAAGAAAAGATTCTTCCCATTGAGTTTACATTTCATCATCATTTAAATGTAACTACATACGCTCATACAGTCCCAGTCAAAAGTTTGGAGACACCTGGTTGAATGCATGCTGATCATCATCATCATCTTAAAACCATCAGGGTCACCAAACATTGGACACTGTGGACACACGGGTATCCACTGCAGTTATGCTGTCATGGCGTGGGGGTTTCAAGTAGGCCTAATGCTGACAAGTGTCCCAAGCAAAAGAAAAAAAAAAGAGATATATATATATATCGACCACTGCAAACTGAGGAGGAAGCACCCACCTTTTCTAGCAAGTAACCGATCACCAGGAAGCCCTTTCCTCCCAGCATCTGCTCCTGCATCGCCACAGAGCTCTTCAGCAGCTCCACCAGGAAAGCCAAGAGAGTGGCGCTAAAAAAAAAAGAGAACAGCCTGTCAAGTCAGCACATGGCTCTCAATAACACCGAGAACTGTCCTTCCTCAAAGTGATGAGACTGACAGGATGGGAGAGCGAAGGAACCGTCTCTGTGCTTTGGATTCTGGCAGCGTTTTCCAGTCCACAGCAAAAACAATAGCAATAAAGAAGCTCTGTGGAGCTCTTAAAGGGTAGCTTTGCGTCTGACAAATGTATGTGGACACCTAGATTTTTAAACTCTTGCTATAATATAAGGTAAACAGAGAGCTGTTTAGATCTCCCAAGTTCTTTTTTTTATTGAAAATGACCACAAATGTATTAAGTACTAATGTTAAAGGTACTAATATTATGGCTGATCGGTGGATAATTGGGAAAATCCCCATCAGCCCTTAATGAAATAAATAGACTATATCTGAAAAGCAGGCAGTACAGAGAGAAGCAGTGGTCAGTTCAACAGCTGAAATGTCCAGCGCACACTGATCCTACTGCGGGCCCACGGCCAGAGGCTGAATGGTGAGACCACGGACGAGATAGGGGGTGGTGTTTGGGACTGAGACTGGGCACAGTGCACCCACAATGGCTATAGCAGGATTAGACTCAGCCTTAGGCTGGCCTACTAAACCCTACAAGGGAGGCCTGGACAGCTCAGTTCTGATCCTGAGAGACGAAACCCTTTCCTTCAACAATGAGCAGATTAATGGTCTATCACTACTCACTCACTCATGACGGACAAAGACATTAAAGGAGGCTTCTGGCCTAAAACTAGCATGTCTAATGTAAAGAATTAAGACTTTATTCAGCTGTATTTCAGTTTTTATGGCATTCATGGCTTCTTTTCTCATCCTGTGGTCTGATCTTGGGCTGAACTTGCTAGTATGGCCTGATCTGGCCATGTTGCCAGTTGTTTTAATGATTCTCCAATTGTAATTGATTTAGCGGACAGTGGAACGGCTGATTTCTAATTGTTCTAAGATCTGTTTAAACCTCTTCCCAGACTCTACATCTGCGTCTACAACCTTCTTTCTGAAGGCATCAGAGAGCTCTTTGGATCTGACCATGGTGATCCTCACCATTCAATTCAACCATCAAGAGCAGACCAGACTATGCACCTGGTTACACCTGGCATAATCACGCGTTTTTGGTTGAAATTTGTCCACACTGTGATCGGAATACGATTGGATCACTCAAACCACATTCGGAGGTGATCGAATTGGAATTGGAAAATGATGTTTTCTGTGATCGGATTCCGTCACGCAAGCGGAAATACATCTGTGCTAAAGAATATTAACAGAAGTAATATTTACTGTGGAGCTTGGCTTCTCTCTCACCAGACCAACCGGACTGACCACTGACCAGGCTCCCCTGCCACCTGTGTCAGACCAGCTGCCCACCCTCCTGCCACTGCTACCTGCTACATGGTTAAAATCGACATGGACTCTTCGGACTATTTGCCACTCTTATTATTATTACCACCATTATTACTCTCATTACTCTCACCATCACTACTATGACTATATAAATATTTATACCATATAATGATTCTAATAGTTATTATATTAGGATATCATGATATTATGATCATGCTGCACACCTGAGAGGTAGAACGGCCTTATGTTTGGGGGCCCTCTTGTTGTATCTCCTTGGTGCTCTCTTGCAGTGTATGTGTGTGTGTGCTCATGCTCATGCTTGTTTACCAGTATATTAGTATTAGTAGTAGCAGTATTACAGAGTTTGTTCCCTCATGGTTTAAATAGTCACATTAAATTGTTGCAGGAATGCCAGAGCATCTACGGTCCTACTGCGTTGTTGAAGAACCCCCACGGTTCCTCTAAACAGTTTTGATGAGAAAGTAAAATGGAAATGATGAACGTGTCGGTGTGCTTTTAACACAGTGAAGTAAAATTGGATCTCATCTGGTCACACTGGAGATGCATTTTAAGGACAGGTGTAAACAGAATCCAGTCAAAGTGGATCCAGATACTCTCCGCATACAAACCGCATGTTAATGCCAGGTGTAAACAGACCCTAAATGTCTGAGATTTAAATAAGACAGGATCCTCCAGAATCCCCTACACCCTCTCTAACCATGTTCTCATCATCTGCAGCTGATGTTCTTATACTAGGTGTTAAGTATTAACACATGAGGGGTGTTTAAATGTTTTCCTCATCAGAAAATTACATTTCCATTAATGACATTTTACAAGACATTTAGTACATATATGTCCATATTTTGGTTTTCATAGGGTGTCCTAATTTTTTTTAATCACATGGTTGTAACCTACAGATTATTTTCCTTGTAGTTACCCAATCATCTACAGACGATACTGAATATTAAGACTTAAAATTAATAACCCAATGATAAACCTGAAATTTAAGGGATGGAACCAACCTATTTTGGTCATCTCTCTTTTTCAGCTGCTGTGTTGGAAACGTCTTTATACGCAGCTGAGCGTTTTTCTGCTAGAAAATGTGTTCTATCCACCGGCAGACTGTCCAGGGTCAGTGAAGGGCACTTACCAAACAGTGGTCTCCACCTGGCTCTCATTGTGCTGGTGGAAGTCGAGCTGAGCGAACAGAGGGAAGAGCACCTGGATGCCCCCAATAGAGTGGATAGCACTGTGAATGGAGTGGGTCACAATGGCCTTTACATCCTGCAGAGGACAGGGAGGAATCAGAGGAAGCACACACAGACACACAATGACTCATGGGAGTATTTTATTTTTTTATATTTTCTGAGACACGAGTAATGCTGCTAATTGGAAGATACAGAAACAAATGTACACCATAATTCAACAACAGCTGAACCAGTGGATAATAACCGAACCATCTGATTAATGAGGTACTAGTACATCTAAAAAATTCATATTGTGCAGAAAAACATTTGTATTTATAATTTACTTTAAAAAGTAAACTGTCATGTTTTCTATTCAATACATTCAAAATGATATATATATATATATATATTTTTTTTTTTGACAGGCACTCGGTATCGCGCCCTCCCCTGGGGTGATTCCGAGCCCCTAAAAACCTTCTTGTATGCTTCAGGTGTGTTCAGGTCAGCTCCGGTGCTTTACCCACGTTCAGGAGCAGGTCTCCCTGCTACTCTAGCGAGGCATGTAGCGAGGCTCACTCGCTTCCTGTCTGGATTCTCAGGTTACCCACGCCCCAGTAAGGCGTCCCACACTCGCGGCGGCACGCTGCTATTTTAGGTTAGGTCGGTCTTGCCGTTTGGTCTAGCGGCTGGTTCCCCAGCTCGTTAAACCCCACTATCGCCCAGGCGCTGTCTGTAGGGCTTCGTTCTAGCTCCCTATTGTTTTCTCCCCTGTTACTCCCCCCTTTACTCACGCTCTGCTCCCAACTCCTCCCAGTCCCAGGTTTCGTTGTGTTCGCCATTTCGTTTGTCATGTTTGGGTTGTGTTAATCACTGTTGGTCACTGTTTGCTGCTTGTTTTGTCTCACTTGCCTCTTTTTGTTAATCTGGTTGTGTTAATAAATCTGCTTGCTTTGATACCATATATGTGAGTGTTCATCTCATCCTGGTCTGGCTTAACACGCCATGATAAATTTTAAGCTATTATTGTGGGGGTTTTTTTGTTGATACTGTTTGAGCTATTTATTCAAACTTGAAATGAAATATTTTAATAATTCTAATAAAATGAATAATTCAAAAAAATTATAATTCACATGTAATGAATATAATAAAGCAGCAGAACATGAAAGGTAGTGTGTTATCATGGAATAAGCCTATGGTGAGTGTTGTATTTCATCATAGCCGTGCTAGTAGTGTTATTTCACAGTAACACAACCTCCAGTGTTCTGTTGCTTCTATACAACAATTTGGAAAACAAGTAAAGTAGGAAATTAATAAATTGAGCCATGATCAAATCATTTAATGGGCCCTAATGTAGTAACGATGGGCTCGAAACACACAAAAGGTATGTACTAAGTCTCTTAATTAATCATGGGTGTGTTTTGGGCGTAACATGCAAAAAACCAATCAGTGTGCTCGCCGTTCCCTTTAGGAGCCAGGTGCGGTCTGAAGCGGTGGAGCGCCTCGCCTCTAGAATAATCGTATTTTATTTTGGATTCTGTTTATTGTTGATGCACTGCTGTGTGTCCATGTGTGCGTAACAAGCCGTTGTGGCGCAACAGATAACACCATTACCTGCCACTGAACTACCACATCATGTGGGAGACTGGGGTTCGATTCCAGTCTGGGTGACTGTGCTGGGCTACACCAATAAGAGTCCTTGGGCAAGACTCCTAACACTACACTGACCCGCCTCTGTAATACGAGTAACCGTGTAAGTCGCTCTGGATAAGAGCGTCAGGTAAATGCCATAAATGTAAATGTAAATGTAAGCCGGGGTGTATGAGCGCTGGGCTGCACGCGCCTGTATTGATAATTCACTGCAAAGATACCAACGAACGTCTGACTGTTGACGTCTGCCTAGGTTGTGTAGTGTATATACATTAGCTCTGCGGGTGTTCATAGATCTGAAGAAATGGTATGGAGTTGAGGAATAATATGGTGAGGCCCATGGGTTAGACTTGAGAAAGGAGAACGTGATCTATTCCCAGGCCTAACTTGGTAGAACCATACATGAACTGAACAAATATAGGAGGTTGTTTAGGTTGGACATACTTTCCATAGTATGTGATGGTTGATTTACACCCCTCGTGGAGTTAGACAGTGACATCCTATATATGGAAACAGTGCAACAACACATGACCTGTAGTAGGGTATAAAACGTGAGGTGTTCCTTTGTCTAAAGAGAGAGCAGAGGGGCACAGAGAATTGGCAGGCTCTCTCCACACTGTACTTTTGATTGAAATAAAATGTTTCATTATTACAACTGAAAGACAGTGGACATGAGTCTCCTTTCCAAGAGAAGTCCTTCTAAGATCACCTCAGTTGTTTTCAGTCAGTGGAGCTCCTGTGTTTTCCATTGCCAAGAAACACAGAAATTGTCCTGAACACCCCTCATTTCAAGATCACCACGCCCATCAGTGTAGATATATTCACAAACATCGCTGCCATTTAAAGGACGCAGGCAATAGACGGTTGGTGAGTTGTTAGATAGCAATGGGCATCGCGACAACGCGCCTCACACAGGGTGTAAGATGACACACACAAACCTGGAGCATGAGGGCATGCGGAGAATGGACGAAGATGGACGGGTTCTCTCTGGGTGATGACTCCAGACACAGCTGGGCGTCGGTGGCTTTGGCGTTGTAGGTGAAGCAGATACTGTTGGCCAACTTCCCATCATACAACACCTGCTTATGGTGCTCAGCCAGATGGATGTCACTCTCTGACTTAAACTTAAAGGTGCTCTGCAGGGAGGGAGAGAGAGAGAGAGAGACAGAAAGAAAGAGAGAGCGAGCGAGCATGAGAAAGAGAGAACACTCCAGCCTACAGTGACAGATACAGCACCTGTGAGTGGCAGGTGAAGTCAGTTAGGGAGAGGAAAGAGGAAATCTGCTGCAGGACTGACGTTGGAGAGTGAAACAGAACGAGGTTAAGATGGAAGAGTGACGGTGTAACAGAACAGGGAGAAAAATCAGAATACAAAAAAAAAACGGCGTTTGCGATGTACTGTATGGGATATCGATTTGATTGGTCACTATACAGGATTAAATATTTTCATTATTTAGTCATAACAAATGCCATGTCATTTAATAGATACTCATCTAACAGCTAATTAGGAACACCTGTACACCTAGATTGTACACATTATTACAATTATATAACCAGACAATCATTAAAAAAAAGAAAAGGTAGGAGCAGAATTTGGCACCAAATCCATGGACCCACCTACCCTACTTTGGGTCAACAGTCCTGGCTGGTGGCAATGGTGTAATGGAATATAAAGGGGAATGTGTTCTTGTGGCCACAGACTAGTTGAGTGATGTTGCTGACCATGTGCATCCCTTCATGACCACAGTTTACCCATCTTCTAACTTCTGGCTACTTCCAGCATGATGATTCACCATGTCATAAAACAACAGTCCTGTCAGACGTCCCAGAGCAGTGGGCAGCCATTGCTGTGGCACCCAGGGAGCAGAGAGGGTGAAGGGCCTTGCTTAAGGGCAAGGTCCACCAGTGGCACCTTGCCGAGCCCGGGTATTGAACCCACAACACTGTCATCAATAGCCCGGAGCCCGGAGAAAGATCTGCAGGAATCCAACCTGCTGAGCCACCACTGCTCCCGGGGAGCAGAGAAGGTAAAGAGCCTGGCTCAAGGGCCCAACAGTGGCAGCTTGCCAAGCCCAGGTCTTGAACCGTGCTTGGCATCCACAACCTTGTCATCAATAGCCCGAAGCTCTAACCGCTGAGCCACCACTGCACCATGACCACGAGGTTAATCTCAGGCCTTCTCAGCCACCATCCTTTAGGATATGGGATTTGGAGTAGGAAAGTGATCCTGAAAGATCTGCAGGAATTGTCTGCTGCAATCATGTCCACATGGACCAGAATCCCAAGGGAATATTTTCAACATCTTATGAAATCCAAGCCCAGAATAATTCTGCTGAGTCTATTTGGAGACTCACGGGAGGCCATGCCCAGTATTAGTACAGCGTTCCTAATAAATAGCCAGTATTGTGATTAGCTGTGTGCTATTGTTGATTAATGATTTAATATCTTGAGTATAAATATTTTCACCAACACCAACATCTTAAAATAGAATCAAGCTCACTGTAAAACCGATGCACTTAGCTGTTGCCTGGGCTCATTAGCGAGGACCCAGCGGTGTCGAACCAAAATGAACGATTTCTTTTAAGTACAGATTAATATCATCTGATGTCTCCAGAATCTAATGAATTATGAATAAGTCGAGTGACAAGAAAGCCATCACGGATGGAGCTGAAGAGGAGAGATGTGGGAACGCTGTAATTGATTCTTCATCTGCAGTGTTATTCCTGCTGTCGAATCACACTCCTACAGCCAACATCTGAAGTTCATCCCTGGAGATGGTGCGATGATGTCATTCAGATGAGACCTCCTCTGAGATGACCACCGCAGGACGCGAGTGCATGTGTAACTGTTTGTTTTATGGACATGTAGGGATCTGTTTTCACAATTGTGAATGGCTATTAAAGAACAGCTTCGGTGCCATGTTTTAGAAATATTCATAATAATACATTTATGATATAAAATAATAGAAACTAGGGATGTAATGATTCATCAATTCCAGATTTTTTAATTTTTTTTAGATTTAGTTGTTTCTTTAGGACAGCTTATGAGGCAACAGTGAAAATGAAATGATGCAAATATCAAAAATCCATGTACACCATTTGAACAAAAGTATTGGGACACACCTCTTAAACCCTGGACTCCGGTGTTTTATTCAGGTGCTACGGGTGTATAAAATCAAGCCCCTAGTCGTGCAGTCTGCCTTTCTTACACACATTAGTGAAAGACTGTGTGGTTCTAAAGAGCTCACTGAACTCCATCGTGGTTCTGTATGTAATAGGAGACACCGCTGCAGCAAAATTGGTGAAATTTCCTCCCTCCTAGATCTTCCTCCATCAGCTGTGAGTGGTATTATTACTGAACAGTGGAAGCGTTTAGGAGGAACAGCTCAAAGAGAGTGAGTGTCTGTCAGACCACGTTAAAAAGTTCCAGAGCGAGCGTAAAGTTTCAGGGCCGAGTGCTGAGCTCAGAGCAGAGTGCAGAAAAGCCTCCAACTGACTCAATAACTGCAGAGCTCCAGACCTGCTGAGGGTCCAACTCCATATTAATGCCTGTGGGTTTAGAACGGGATGTCATATAAAAAGTTCCTATAGGTGTAATGTGTTGGTGTCCCAATACTTTTGTTTATAATAAAACCAGTATAAACATAGAATAATACAAATAATGCAGTAATAACCCAGCTCCCTATCCTAAGCAACTCACATCGTTTGTGTAGGAAGAACTGGCCCTGTTTAAATGCATTACTTTTCTCAGTGGGTCTTGAGTCCACTGAGAGCTCGTGAGTCTTTATTGAAAGCTAAAGCTTTACTCCATATGTAATGCTGTCCGGCAGAGAGAGCCTAGCTGTGAGAATAAGAGAAAGCCTTTTAAGAGGGTTTCAGGGTTGTAGACTCAGAGTTGGTGGTCAGGTGGATGCTACCCCTAGAATAATACTAATACTACAGGGTGGGCCATTTATATGGATACACCTAAATAAAAGCAGAATGGTTGGTGATATTAACTTCCTGCTTGTGGCACATTAGTATATGGGAGGGGGAAAACTTTTCAAGATGGGTGGTGACCATGGCAGCCATTTTGGATCCAACTTTAGTTTTCCTCTTCAATGGGAAGTGGGTCATGTGACACATCAAACGTATTGAGAATTTCACAAGAAAAACAATGGTGTGCGTTAAAACAATTGGTTTTAACGTAACTTTATTCTTTCATGAGTTATTTACAAGTTTCTGACCGCTTATAAAATGTGTTCAAAGTGCTGCCCATTGTGTTGGATTGTCAATGCAACCCTCTTCTCCCACTCTTCACACACTGATAGCAACATATACTAATGTGCCACAAACAGGAAGTTAATATCACCAACCATACCCATTTTATTTAGGTGTAGAACCCTGTCTCAAAAACAGGTAACTAATAACTGCAGAGCTCCAGACCTGCTGCTGTTAGAGCTAATGCAAAGAGGGTCCAGCTCAATATGAATGCCTAAGGGTTTAGAACAGGAGGTCATAAAAGCTCTAGAAGGGGTAATGTCCCAATATGCTGGTGTCCATATAGTGTTTATACTGTTTTTTTATAGGTTTTACAATATTTTGGCTTCACTGTCATCATCGGTTTAAAGTCTTAAGCAGGCTCTGATGCTCCTTTACTGCTTTAAAATGATGCATACTGACGTCTATACAACAATGCATCCATTCTCAAGGAGTTTCACACTCAGAGATGGTAAATGCAAAATGTTGAACTCTGATAATTAAAGAATGCAGCAATTAAATGGTGACATTTTTAGAAGAGTCTTCTGGGACAGCAAAATATGAAAGCAGTCCACTCCCACAGGAGTGCAAAACACAGCACTGCTGCAAGTCTACAGGGGCCAGAAGAATGGGAATGACTTTAAACAGGCAGGCACAGACAAGAACAACACGGGTTACAGGCAGGGCAAGACTGCAATTTGATTGGACACTGTGTTGCTCACTTTTCTTATGATATAGCTCAACGCTGAACAGCGTGGGAAGCTTTTTTTTCATTTAACGTGAAGCTAGTTTTGCCTTTAAGGTGACAAACAGGCCCAGAATAGATGCCAAGCTAACATTTGACAGAACAGGAGTAAAAAATCCCCCCAAAAAATCACAATAGAGGAAAAGACTGGGGATATTCTGACAACAGGACAGCAGTGGAGACAAACAAAAGGACCACTGTGGGGAAAAGACAGCACAGGAATGTCTAGAACCTCTTCACTTTGCTGTGCTGTACACTGGTGGCGGTTAGAAGCCAGGCCTGGCAGTTGCTAAGCAGGTGAGGCGTTCAAGTGGCTCTTATGAATCCTCCAAATATGTCTGAGACTCAGCCAGTGATACGATCCATCAGCTGGAAAATATGTCCGCCTGTTTTCCACTGCTCTGCTCCGAGGCACTTGTCTGACTTGTTGGTGTACTGTTATGTCGGGTTTATGGTGCAGCAGGAAGAATGTGAAATAGACCGGACATTTCAAATGCTTCTCTTTCTAAGTCTAACTCTATAGCATTTGGGAGAGACACACAAAGTCAAGTTTACTTATTTCATCCCCTACCATAAATGTAGTCGGCCACTCAAGAGGGGTTATTGGAGCTCTTGTAGTGTAAGTAAGTACTGGACAGATAACACGTTATTAAGACACACAAATGAGGGGTTTATTAAGGCTGTTCTTTGTTTAATAAAGCCTAAATTAGACATTTCTAAAATATTTGTACATTAAGATTTGTTCATCATAACTTTTTTGAGTACATAACTGGAATGCGAAATGTGAAAATCACTAATAACTGCTTTATTAGTTGTAATAATTGAGCATACATTATTAAATGTACATGCTATTCACTAATCAAAACTTAAAATAAAAAATAGTTTTTCTTTTTTTAATTACATACAATTTGTAAAATTACAGACATCTATAAATGCAACTGATATTAAGTGTTATACCAATAATCACATATGACATTTATTTTTTTAACAGAAGAAATACAATAAAAAGATCATTTATGAAATGGGTTTATTAAGGTTGTTCTTTGTTCAATAAAGCCTGAATTATTTCTAAATTATTTGAACATTAAGATTTGTTCATTATGACTTTTTTGAGTACATAACAATAATTAATTGCATTATTAGTTTAATAATAATTGAGAATAAACGATCCCATGTACATGTTATTCACTGTTCAAACTTTATGGAAAATATAATTTTCATTTTTTTTAAAACTGCATACATCTTGTAAAATGATAGACATTATCTGCAAATTCAACTGTTATTAAGTGTTATACCAATAATCACAAATTACATTTATTTCTTTATAGAAGAAATACTATACAAATATTTGTATATAAAAAAATCATATTAACAGTATTTTCCTACTTTCTTAAACTAAAATTAAATATGCAAAATTATAGTACATAACTGTAATTAAACATGCAGCTAATTATATAAGGTTTAATCATATTTGTCAATTAATTAAAGGTGTCTGATCATAATAATTCAGGAGAAATCTGTAAAATAGCAGCGTTTATCTGCAGAAAACTTAATGACAACTTCCGTAAACTGATTGTTGAATTTAAATTTGAGTATTTGACTGGCAAACAAAAAAACGCAAAATTAAAGTCATTGCTGTCAGACTTTTTTTTTTGTTATTATTATTTTTTACAGTGTGCATGATTGTCCACATTTTAATTAATGTGGGTTTTAGTGTTAAAGATGGGTTTACTGTCATAAGAATACAATACATTAGTCAAAACTAATATATCTAGAAGTGCATTCAAAAGTGAAGTTCTACTCATTACTAATTACAAGTTAAAATCACTAATTAGGTATTTAATGAGTCAATTTGCTTCATTAATACAGTATCTATTCATGATACTTTGGTTGCAAAAACAAAATCTCTAGTATATCAGAAAGAGTTCCACACAAAAGTTCAGTTAAAAGGGGAAAACTAACATCTACTCAAATAATAATGCAATTCGTAGTGATTTTCACATTTCACATTCCAGTTATGTACTGACTTATGTATGACTACTTTAGAAATGTCTAATTTAGGCTTTATTGAACAAAGAACAGCCTTAATAAACCCCTTATTTGTGTTTCTTAATATGTGTTATCCGTCCAGTAGTTACTTACTTACACTACAAGAGCTCCAATAACCCCTCTTGAGTGACGGACTACATTTATGGTAGGGGATGAAATAAGTAAACCTGACTGTGTGTCTCTCCCAAATGCTATAGAGTTAGACTTAGAAAGAGAAGCATTTGAAATGTCCGGTCTATTGCAAGTGATATAGGTTCCACTCATCACTAATGACACACTAAACAGCACTAAACACTAAGCATAACAGGGTGGTAAAAGAAGTTTGGTGTGCATAATTAGGACTAATAATGCAAATTTGTCATATGGTTCTTTTATAGCATTGCTCAAAAATCCCTTTGTGGCACCTTTACTCTGAAGACTATAGCTCAAGTGCAACGCTAAAGAGCAAACTTTGGACACCAACCTTGTCTTTGCTGACTACATTTGGGGTAAGGGAAAACTTGTGCAAATGAGATTTTCTAGCTGAACCATCACTTTAAGGTAATGAAATCCCTACATTAGAACACACACACTGTAATGCGGTATTGATTTGAGTCACGTCTCTTTCTCCAGAGTCTATGGCAAGGATGTGTGGCCCAAGGCTAACAGTGTAGAAAGCTAAGGCCAAAGGCAATGCTCCAGAACATTCTCCCAGGCACATCGGCTCTTCCACAGATCACAGAGTTTACCTTCAGGCGCTGGAGGCAGCAAGGCATTAGTGAAGCCTAATCCTGCTGACTTTACGTTAATGTTTCACACCATCTATAACATCTGAATATGTCGCCACAGTGGTGAAGGCCTATCTTAATGAGCAAGGGTGTACTGCTAATGATTCATTACCAGAGATACACTGATCATTACTTTAACGATTTCCACGCAGACATAATAAGTGATAGTTAAAAATTCTTGGACTCTGTGAGCAATTACAACCGGCAAAAAAAAAGAAGCTAAAGCTAGATGCTAAATGTTTTTTAACATTTCTCAACTGTTGTCCTCTACAAAAATGAAGAACGAACACAATGCAGTGGTAAATTGAGCTTGTCTAAAGCGATGTTCACATATTATGCTTTAAAGTCTAGAGTCATATTAAATGTAATCACATAGGAAATGCAGTCTACATAGGAAAGATTTAAGGTGCTTTTCTAGCTTTTCTAGCTTTTCTAGACTAGCCTGTACAGACCCTAGCTTTTCATCATGAAAATGACAATAACAGCTGCCCTTAATATTGTGTGAAAACCTAATAGTAAAAGGACTGGTCCAGAATAACTTGGGAATACACTTCTCTTACATTAGCTCACACTAAAAGTACAAATCCGGACTTGAGTCAGTGACTCAGCTTGGAGCCTTAAGCCTTCCATTCTTTGACCCATGTTATTAGGGTTGCATTGAGTCCAGAGTCTACATTGAATCATTGGGCCCAAGGCAAGAATACCCCCTGGGCAGGGCACCAGTCCATTGCAGGGTGCCTTAAGCCTTAACACTTGCAAAGTGAACGCAGCTGATTATATTAGGACTGCCCATTTTAATTTTCCCAGCCTTATGTGCCTCTTGGAGATTTGTGACTTGGACATCCACCCAAGAGACCCAAGACGTCTCTTGAAATTGCACAACAGAGACTTGAGAGATGACTCTGACTCACACCCCATAGATCTCTACTCAAAGTACCCCCAGAGACTCAATTTGGAAACCCACTTGGACACATGCGCCATACACTCGAGACTTGACTCTGACTTCTACTCAGTCCTACCTTTACTGAGAGTCCTACCCAAGAGAGTCAACTTAGACAGAGACACATGCCAGAGATTCATGACTTGACTCTGACTTCTACCCAGAGACTAGGGACTTGAATTGACTACCTACCCCAGAGACTCGGCTTAGAGTCCCACCCAGTGACTCAACTTGGATCCCTGCCCCGAAGACTAGAGACTTGATTCAGACTCCTACACCAGAGAGTCGACTTTGACTTCTACCACAGGGACTAGAGACTTTACAGGGACTCATACCCCAGAGACTAGAGACTTGACTTGGACTCCTACCCCAGAGACTAGAGACTTAATTCGGACTCCTATCTAAAAGACTCTGAGTCCCACCTTAGCGACTCGATTCTGCCGCCCACCACAGAGACTAGAGAACTTATTGGGACTCCTACCCCAAAGACTCTAATCAGAGTCCCACCCAAAGACTCAACTTGGCATCCTACCCCAGAGATGAAACTTTTCTTTCTAGAGACTAGAAACTTTTCTTTGGACTAGTACTCCAGAGCCTAAACTTGGACTTCACCCCAGAGATTAGGGCCTCAACTTGGACGTCCACCTCAACTAGACTAGAGACGTGTTTTGGACTCCTACCCCAGAGACTCTAATCAGAGTCCCACCCAAAGACTCAACTTGGCATCCTACCCCAGAGATGAAAGATCTAACTTGGCCAGAGACTAGAAACTTTTCTTTGGACTAGTATTCCAGAGCCTCAACTTGGACTTCCGCCTCAAATAGATTAGAGACTTGTTTTGGACTCCTACTCCATAAACTCTACTCAGAGTCCCACTCTAAAGACTCAACTTGGACTCCAACCCAAGTTTAACCTCTGCTGGACTCCCATCTCTTTATAGGAAAGGTTACTATTTTGGAGATGCTCGTAGATTGCATTAAGGATGGGATAGCAAAGCTGAAAGATCCAGTCCTCCCTCTCTCTCTCTCTCTCTCTCTCTTCTGCATACACATACAGACTTACAAAAAAAAAAGAACCACTCAGTGTTTCCAGCTGGTCAGTGTTCCATAAGTGTTCCTAGAACAGCGTGTTACCATAGTAATCTTCTTATTTTAGCCAAATTTCAATCTCAATATCTTGCTGCAAATGGTGCTCTGCTCTTAAAACCGTTCTCTGCAGTGTACACCGACATCTCTCTGTGTTTCTTTCACTGTGTAATATAACTTCTATCAGACCTACAGACAGCTAAGAGGACTCCTGGGACCTGCACAGAAAAGCTACTTTCATCCTTACAACAAACAATTAACCTGCACTGCCTCAGAAAGGGGGGGGGGGGGTCCCTGAGGAACGCTTCACAAATGTGTGACACTGTGGATGTGTGCCAGATGAATCAAACCGAGCATAAAGCAAACAAATCAATCTGTGACCAAAAAGTTAAATAAATAAGTAAAAGAAATATTACATTTCATAAAAAGGCTCTAGATATGGTTGACATGCGAATACATGGAAGGCAATAATGCTTACAGAACGCCGGCATAATGTACCCTACACCCATCCTGGCAATCGGCGATAACTGATGATGTAATACGAGCTTTTCCGATGCTGTCTCATACTGGGGAGCGATTCCAACCAGCCACAGAGCATTCGTCTTCCATGTCAACAGAGAAGAAGCAATAACGAAAGAGGACTCTATACTATGAAACAAATGTCCTGGAATCTAAAAAAATATTATTAGCAGTGATGGTGACTGAAACCACTGGTGTAAACTCCATCATGCACAGCAAATGACTTCCAAGGCCAAGACAGGCTCGTTATTAATCTGTACTTACTTGTTACGAAGATCAATTAATTCATTTTCATTATTAGATTAAGAAAGACATCAGTATTCTGAATTCAAAGACAGCGTTCCTCTAAACACATACATTCCAGACTGTCAGACCCTTAAGTTGTATCTACTGTACACTTATCACTCATTAGCCATATGCCCACAAATAACTACAATGCAGCAGATGCAGAAGTCTGCTTACACTTACTCACAGAAGCCCATCTCAGCAGAAGAACATGATGGCCTCTTTAATAGAATATGGTGTTGTTGACACTGGAGAGCTGCACATCACCTCCAGACTCTGCTAGATATGGGGATACGGGATGCTTCGTGAACCAGGCCTCAAGAGCATGGCGTTTCCTGTGCCAGTGTCTACAGAAGAGCAGCTGGGCATGTGATTAAGAAAAAGCTGGGGGAAGAAATGGGAAGTCACACTAGGAAGACAGCTAACTCTAGACGAGTCCAGATTTTACCTTTATCTCTTCTCTCCATCGCTGCTACATAATTTAGCAAAGCGGTAGAACATGATGGCCACTACTGGAGAACTGCACATCACCCCCAGACTCTAGTTCTAGTTATGGAAATATTAAATGCTATGTGAATCATCGCTCCCTGAAAAACAGACTGAACCAAACTGGAGGTAAATACACATCAGAAGGGAAAGCACCATCTAATGTTCTGACTGGGGAAGAGAGTGGGGGCAAAGCTAAAAGCTAACCGGCTGAGAGGACACAACAAGAGGACAGCAGCACTATTATAACTATGCTATACACTGATCACGGCCTAATACTGAGTATGACCCACAACAGAGCTGACCAATTGAGGCCTTGTCTCTGAAGGCCTTCACAAGACCTCTAAAGGTGGTATCTGTGGTATCTGGCACCAGGATGTCCTGTAAGTTGTGAGCCTTAGGTGCTCATATCCCTGTCACTGGTTCACTGGTTGTTCATTTTGTAGTTCTGACCCAGTTGTCTAGCCATCCCAAATGGGCTCTTGTCAAAGTGTCTCAGATTCTTGTGTTTGTACACCTTTCCTGCTTCCAACACATCGCCTACAAGAACTGCCTGTTCACTTGCTGCCTAATATTTCCTCCCCTTGATAGAAGCAACTGTAAATAAAGCTAATCAATGCTTTTGACTTCGCCTGGTACTAATGTTATGGCTGTTCGGCGTAATATGTGGCTTTTTTTTTCGTGGTGGCCAATTACAGCAGAGAGCATCATTTTCTTTTTTTCCAAAAGCCCTTTATAATAGATCAGCATGTGTCGTTCTGAGGTAAAATAACAGGGTGGTAAATAGGCATGTTAAATGACATCTGACTAAAAAAAAAAATTATACACCAACTTTGTCAGTTTTAAACATTTTCCACATATCAAAATCTCTACACTGTGACCCTGCAACACCCATTTCACAGCACTTTTGGTCAAACCAAAGCATGATGACCACTCTGTAGCTACAGTTCCTCGGTCACCGTGCCCCTTTCTATCTAATCCTTCAGTGAGAGCGCAGCTCAGTGGCATGATCTCCATCTAACAAGCAGCACTTCACTCATCGTTCATTACCCTGCCTCTTACCTCACCCGCTGAGGTCATCACCAATGGTGGTGGACACTGCTCGCAGCGAACTAGGGTCAGCTGTGGTTCCCCTTGAAAGGTGGTTAATCACAGTCATCCACTGCAGTGGCTGATCCTGGAGCTGCTCTTAGCAGCAGTGATGGCTAGCTGTCATATCTAATGAGTTATAGCAGGGGTCATTCCTTCCTCAGATCAATCACATAAATTGCAGGATCCATTAAGGGCTAACCCCCCACCTCCCCCCACGCCCTCAACACGGCTCACCATCTTTCCAGCATGTGTGCAGCCAGGGAAAAACAGGCCCTGTGATAGCATCAGCATCAAACCCATGGAGATAATTATTATATGCCCTTCAAATCACAGATGTAGCACAGCAACAGTGGACCAATGGACCCATCCATGCCCCCTACCCCCCACAAGCTTTTTTAAACAAGACTTCTGGACTATGCTAGGCAATATAACGATCAATTTGCCACCATGCTAACATGAGCTTGAGGACATCCAAAATGTCCTAACAGATGACGTAAGTAACATTGATTATCTGGAGCAGATGATTCATGAGAAACCTAATGCCAAGTGTGGGCTAGAGGGGTATAAAGCTCCCAGATAAACTGAGCTGTGGAGCGGTGGAAGAGGTGGATGAGTTGGGGAGTCTGGGATGAGGTGGGGTGGTGATCATCCAACATCCTGACGTCAGTAACACTCTTGTCTCTGAATGCAATCAAATGCTTGAAAATCAGATTTCAGAAAAATCAATGAATGAGCAGGTGTCCCAATACTTTTGTCCATACAGTAAAATGGTAATGAGTTCTGATCTTCATTGTGTTTTCTGTCACTGTATAAAAAGAAGCTCCAGGCTGCCTGTATTATTGGGTGCACCACGGCGGTAGTAATGAGCGAGAGATGAACGTTAATACATTCATCAAAAGCTACACTCAACGATGCCTCCAAGTGTTGGACCACTCCAGATCAGGCCCTTGAACCTAGTTCATCTGCACAGGTTCAAAGCGCCAACGTCTATTCATTAGCAAAAGAGTCTCAGTAGGTCTGAGACGTAACGCTGACTGACAGGGTGAGCGCTGGCACTGTAGAGATGCATGGGGCTTCCTATCCGGCTGGGAGAAACACCATTCACAAGTTCATCTAGGCCGGGTAATTGCCTTCCCCTGCAGCGGGCTCTTCATTATTTCCAGCAACCTGCCTGTCATGACGGTGTGTGTTGCTGAGGTAATCGAAGGTCCAGAACCGCAATTAATAAGGGAAATGGCCAGTCTGCACTGATTAGAGAGAAACCACTGGGAAACGTCTCCTGAGGCTTTGACGCATGAGAAGACAGAAAAGCCATGTGGTGCAGGGACGGGGAGCTGCAGCGAGGTTTTCACAGTAGGTTGAGCTCAGTGTTCAGAAAGCTCAGGCTATGCATTTTATTAGCATGGAAT
This sequence comes from Salminus brasiliensis, assembly GCF_030463535.1. Lineage (NCBI taxonomy): Eukaryota > Metazoa > Chordata > Actinopteri > Characiformes > Bryconidae > Salminus > Salminus brasiliensis. The sequence goes on from NC_132888.1 coordinate 7,106,974, forward strand.
TTGATCGATTTGCTGCTACCGAGCAAAGTCAAGATGCTTCGCGCAGCAAGCTCTGGAAATAAGACGTCAACGGAAACATCCAGCGCAGCACAGCGGCTACCTTGAGAACAAAGCACAGATCACACGGCGCGTCAAAGACTGCAGGCTGCAGGTCCCAATTACAAATACAACACAAGTAGGTGCGTAATAGGGTTATGCTATTAAAAAAAAACAAGCGGTCATCATGGTTTTGGCCTCTGGACACAATTAAAAACAAGAGTGCTGTGAAAGCACCTTGAATATGATTGACAGGTCGGAAATGTGGAACAAAACAAAGCAAGCGACCTGGTTGGTTTCATTTTTTAAGGAAACCTATGGCTTCAAATCAAACAAGGGAAATAAATAAATAAATAAATAACAAACGCATACTAGCAAGTTTTAGTGAATTTTGAGAATGCTACAATTCGCAAAAAACACTCAAATACAGCAAAAAGATTCTGGACTATGCTAGCTAATATAACGATGATTTTGCCACCATGCTAACATGAGCTCGAGGACATCCAAAATGTCCTAACATATGAAGAAAGTAACATTGATTATCTTTATATGGTTTAGGCAGCAAGTGGACAATCACTGACAAGCACTGCCAACAGAATAGGACTGTGATGATTCGTGAGTAACATGAACCTATTGGCACCGTGCCTATTCACAAAAAACACCCAAATACTGAAAAAAAGATTTGTCCGCTAGGACGAGCTGAAAAAGTGAGGATATCGCTAAAGCCAAAATGCAAAAAAAAAAAGGTTGATGCAAAAGAGCTTTTCCAATATACAATGCCGACATGCTAAGCTGTAAGTCACAGTCTCTTTTTAGCTGGCACGGATGGGCAGTGACTGGAGAAACGACTGTCCCTACAAGTGGTCCGATCACAGCCCACAGCTTTTTAAAGATTGCTTTCGACATTGTGAAATGCCGACTCCAAAGCTTGTCTGAAGAATGGCTCTGCACTGCTCTCCTGGGACTCTTTAGTGTGTTTGCGCTCCCAGAGGTATGGTAGATGCCGTCCAGCTGGACATTGAGATTTCAGCCCTAATTAGATGGGCCACTGCTCATCCTGCTTGGCGTCTCTGAACTGCAAACAACAACACAGCCATGAAAAGCTTGTGAATGGCTGTAAAGATGATTCTGCTGATGTTGCATGTTCTGATGCTGCTCTTAATCACGGCAGCATACTTCATCTAAAGGTTCTTCACATAACTGTGGTGGATGGGAAACTTAATGATAATGATAGGAACGAAAGGAAACCTGGCTTCTATCTCAAAGCATTTCAGTCCAATGGCCAGTTCACCGCTAAACACAAATCATGGCCAATGCTCAGACAAATCATGTGTGAAAAGACAAAAAAACAAACATCTCATCCAGTGATGATGACTGTTACGACCCTGTGCGTGTCCTCTGCTGGTTGTTAGTGGGATAGGTATGACTAGCAGGTGGGAGGTACAGTGGTTAGGGGGTTGCACCTGGGGTGAATAGGGACATGCTGCTTTCAAAGGGAGTTGAGACAAGTAATGGTGTGCTTGCTCAGATCCAGGGTAGAATCCCAGGAGATCGGAGCTCTCAGGGTGTAGCTTGGGTTGTTGTAATGATGACCATCTGACCACTTTCAGCTCTCTAGGAGAGACTGTGTGTTTGTCTAGAGCCCGAATACCTAGATGACCTTGGACCAGGACTGGTGATCCTTATTCTCCCTAGACATCTGACTTTTGTTGATAGTCTTTAGTAAAGCTTACTGTATCTGTATCTGTCCTTGTGTTGCTCTCCCTTTACCATGCCTGCCACGGGGTCCTAGGAGCTGGCTGTAACAATGATGCAAGCATGAGTGATGCAGTTCATCTGAATGGCGAGGGCTCTTCCTCAGTCTCTACTCATCTTCTTGGTCTGCTTCCCTATCTGCACTCGGAGTGATATGAAATCTATGTATCTGTATCTGTAATCTGTCAACATGACATCCAAGTTAAAGCATCTCTGGTTACAGTGCCCAGAGAAAGAAACCATGGTAACACTTAAATGCAGACCAGCTTTCATAAGGCTGCAGTCGTGGCCAATAATATTGGCACCCCTGCATTTCTTTCGCCAAATGAGCCACTTCTCCTAAAACACTGTTGCAATTATAAGCAGGAAAAAAGAAGAAGCCAGATCTGATTCCACACAGAACTCCAGAAAAGGACAGGACAAATTTATTAGATCCCCTTAATTTAATATCAGGCAGCACACCCTTCAGAAACGATAACTGAAATCAGTCGCCAGCTGCTCCAGGTCTCTCAGAGTTAAAGGATGATCTCTCCACAGGTGTCCTCCAATGCTGTGTTGTAGACCATGCCTGACTGCTTTTTTGAAGTATACTTTGGGTCACTGTCCTGCTGGAAGACCCATAACCTCTGAAAGAGACCCAGCTTTTTAACAACGGGCTCTACATTCTACACTGCAGAACTCAAACTCTTCAGGTAGTCTTCAGATGTCCTGGATACAGTCAAGGTATCAGAATCTCTTTATTTCAGAATCTCTTTATTTCACCAAGTATGTTACCCATACAAGGAATTTGTCTTGGTGAGAGCAACACGCATGACAAGTAACAAAGAAACACAGAACACAGTCTTAAACTAAAGGAAAATGACACTAAACAATAAATAGGGTAGGGGATAAATTAAAAAAAGTAGAAAGTACTAAAGGTAATAAAGGTAATAAAGAGCTGAAAAATATATTTACAGAAAAGAAAAGGACATCTGTACAGGTGTGCAAATAGTCATAGTGCAAAATAGGCAGAGTGCAAATAACTGTTCTGGATACAGTCCTGGAAACTGTCCTGGATACAGTCAAGGTATCCAGTTTCAGAAGCAGCAAAACAACCCCAAAACATAACTGAACCTCCACCATGTTTAAGGTAAAGGTGCACGTATTTGTCACGCAAAATGTGTCCTCCGCATTTAACCCATCTGGTAGTGAACACACACTCACACACACACACACGGGGGGCAGCCAACTCCAGCGCCCGGGGAGCAGAGAGGGTAAAGGGCCTTGCTCAAGGGCCCAACAGTGGCAGCTTGCCGAGCCCGGGAACCGAACCCACAACCCTGTTATCGATATCCCGGCGCTCTAACCGCTGAGCCACCACTGTCCATAAATAAATAATAAATTTAAAAAAACAGTGAGGACAGTGTTTTTTTCTTTATAGCCCTCATTTCGTTTTCTATAAAAGGTACAATGACATGCTTTACCAGAAAGCTTAATATTTTCATCTGTCCACAGGATGTTCTCCCAGAAGTATTGTGGCTTTCTCAAGTAACTTCTGTTGGTATTATGTCTCTGTATCAGGCCAGATTGACCCATTTTATTCAGATGTGAGCTGACGCTCTTGTACCTGTTGACTGAGTTGACTGAGGTTCTTTAGCCACCATTCACTTTTTAACCAACGATCACTCTTTTCTTCCGTCCACATCTAGGGGGGTTAGCTACAGTGCCATGGGCTGTAAACTGTCAGCATTTTGATCACATCCTCTGACATTTCTAAGCTCTTCATTATGTTCTCCATACTCAGTGTGGTAAGCTGACACAAAGACTAAGTCAACATTTCTCCATTTGAACTGACTGAACATGTGATTTCTGTATTGTCAGCACCTGTTACTTGCCACAAATACAAATTAATCAAGCAGCACATAATTGAAATTCAATTTCATCCAGTGCAGATCAATCGAAAGTGCTGCATTTTCTGAAAGAATTGCAGGGGCGCCAATAGTTTGGCCATGACCATCGAGGTCATCTACTTTCTTTATGATAATTGACATATTATTTCAATTATAATAATAAATAAAGCTAAAGGCTGCGTTGTTCAGTTCTTAAATGGTAAGAAAACTGACCCTAGTTGGAATAAGCCTTCAAATCTAGGTTTATTTATTTTTATAGGTTTAGCGGTCATAAAAGGCTTAGGCAGAAGTTGTGAGCACTGCATTTCAGTAAACTGCTACCAAAAACCTGAGCCTGTCTGATGTTCGATGTTAGAAGCAGACCCATGCACAGGCATTTGGGGGGAGGGTGGGCAGGGGGCAGCACAAGGGTTCAAAAGAAAAAAAAAAAAAAAAAAAAAGGTCAACCTGGCTGTGAATGAAATTTAATTGCTTGTAATTTTATCCAGAAAGCCTAATCAAGTTTCAAAGGAAGGCACATATAGAGTCAGCAGTTTCCTACAAAGACCTTTATAAGCAGTCCAGAATAATGTAATCACAGCCATGTGCAAAAGTCTGGATACCGCTGTTCGGATGGCATGTTCTGTTGATTTTCTATGTGACAAAAAGTGAACAAGTGCAATTATATTCCATATTAATAAAAAATACATCTCCTCAACTCCACTGCTGATAATTAAGCAGTAATTGTTCATTAAGAATGTGGCCCAGTAGCAATGTGAAACCAAACATTTGCTTTTTGGAACCCAAAGAAAAAGGAGTCCTCCCAGGGACGAGGCTGAGCATTTATTCTGATTTTAATTAGGGATGTCCTGATCAAGGGTTTTTTTTATCCCCAATCCGATCCGAGTCTCTTAATACTCACTATCGGCCGATATTGATTCGATCCGATCTTTGTGTTACGATAAATAAGCTAGAATGTGCTAATCCACAATAGTAATTACTTTTTAGTACCAGTTACCAGTATCTACTTTGTTTGGAGCAACTTTTTAAACAGCTGTTTTAAACTAATAGTGTTTAACAGCTCCTTTACATCTCTGCAGTCTAATCACTTGGTATGCGTGCATTAGCATTAGCCTCCTAGCCTCTTAGTAGACAGTTAAGAGTAAGTAGAGCAAATAAGTAATTTAGTAACTGAACTCTTTAAAAAAAGTTATTTAAATGTAAAAAGTTAAATGTAAATGATTTAAATATTTAAATATTTTAACTAAATATTTTGCTATATTTGTCATTTGTCAAGTTGGAATAGTAAGTAAGTCAAGTAAGTTATATATATATATATATAAAGCAACAGCCTTTTATGGGTTTCTGTATTATATTACTTTAGCAGGACTGATACAGACCTTATAGCTAGGCCCCAGCTGATGGATGGCGAAGATCTGAGCAGGGTTTAGAGCTTCACTGAACACGTAGATGGCACCAAGCTGTCCGCAGAACACTCGGTTAGCGTCTGCTGTCTCTGACGAGCCCAGAAAACATTTGTCATAGCTCTGCGATAAGAGACAAAAGGAGGGGGGGAAGCACACAAGAAGAGTTTAATGGCACAGACTCAGACACAAGCACAGGCAGACGTTACTTCACCTTTAAAGCAAAGCGCTGATGTCAGACTGCAGGCTGCTGTACAGCACAACTGATACACACACCAGTAAGCAAACATCAGGCAATCAGAGAGAGCTGGAGTATGGACAGCGTTAGGAAGGGAGGATGGGAGAGAGGAGTTCAGAGGTTTGCAAGTTTGGAAAGTCGAGTACCAGTCCCTTCCTCTCCACTCCCCTCCACTCTTCTCTACTTACCCATTTAATAACGTTTGACTGGATGAAAGAATAATGAGATTAATGTAATGCAGTGCAAGATTTATTCTTATTCTTTTATCTTTAATCTTTTTATTCTCAGAACATGCTGCGTTTGGCATACACTGCCTATCATACGTTTGGGGAGGCATTGGCACAGATCATTATGCTTGCCTGTTTTAACTACTTTTAACACAATATATACACACACACACACTGACAGACGCCACTGTCACTTCACTTCACCTGTCTACACCCTAAGCCCACTCTTTATCTTACCATTTTAGGGTTAAATTTAAGGGTAAGGTTAGGGTTATGGTTAGGGTTAGGTTTAGGGTTAAGGTTAGGATTAAGGTTAGGGCTAGGATTAGGGATAAAGGTTAGGGTTAGGTTTAGGATTAGGGTTAAGGTTAGGTTTGTGATTTAGGGTTGATTCAAGGGTAAGGTCAAGCCTAGTTTTAGGGTTAGTGTTAGATTTAGGGTTAGATTGAAGGTTTAGGTTAGGGTTAGGATTTAGGACTGATTCAAGGGTAAAGTTAGGGTTAGGGTTAGGCTTATGGTTAGGGTTAAGGGTTCGGATTTAGGGTTCAATTTAGGTTTAGGGTTAAGGTTAGGATTAAGGTAAGGGTTAAGGTTAGGATTAAGGTAAGGGTTAAGGTTAGGGTTAGGGTTAGGATTATGGTTAGGGTAAGGGTAAGGGGGTATTTAATTTAAAGATGTTTGCTTTTGAAGGATCTTCAGAAACCCTGATACAGGTTGTATAATGTTGGGTTTGGGAAAAACTCCATGAACCTGCCAAAGGCCAGTTCTCCAGTATCATAAAAAGGCCCTTACAAGAACATTCCCATACTTACTAATGGTAACTCTATTCCAGAGTGTGTGAGGAGCCTGAGCAATGTCTGGTGAGGCTGTCGTGGGTGAAGCTGAAGGCACTATTTACACTTTTGTGGTGTGCTTGTGGCTCTTCTGTTCATCTGTTTCTGTGGCTAAGGTGGTTCTTTAGGCCCGTTTTCTTTTGGGTTTTGCTGCTTTAGTGTCATATAGCTTATCTGTGACTTATTTTGGGGTAAAACCGTCTTTTGCCACCCTTTTGGACTGATTGGACTACTTCTACAAAAAACTATTTCTACCAGTCATATTTTTGGGAATTTGGGCTTGCCGATTCATTTGGAATGAAGATATGTGCAACATCTGCATAATATTCCTACATTTCCACACACAGTCTGGATAGACGCAGCATAACTCAGACATTACATCACAAAACAGGCTATTATAGTAGGCCACTACCCCAATCTGCAGTTCTTTCTGTCAGGCTGTGAACACTGTGGATATTGCACATGGCATCTCCTGTGTATGAAAATACAGAAAGCAGGGCTCCAGAAAACACGACCAGCAAGTGTCCTCAAACTTTTGACAGACAATGTATGTCTGTACAGTGTTTAGTCTACAGGCAAACGTGTTTCTCCACTCTCCTGAAGCATGCATTCTGCACAATTTCCCCTTACTACCCTACCCCCACCTTCACACACACACACACACACTTTCCCCCGCCTGTCATAATGACAAACACTTCTTCAAATGAAATAAGTGTTTTGAAGCACCAGTGGGAGCGAGGCAGAGACTGATGCTGAAAAGGGAAAACAGAAATAAATGTGCTTTTGACGGAGTGTGGAGATGCAGCTCTGTATGTGCTGGAGTCTAATTTCACAGTGCGCTGATGATCAAAACACGGCAGCAGGCAGCCCTGCAGCGGCAAACATCAAAACAGCAGAGGGACGCAGAGGGAAGTGTATCGGCGTCTCTTACGTCGTTGGTGTTGACGTGCCAGGCCATGTCTCCGTACGACACCAGCTGACCGTTGACGTAGCATCGAATCTCGCTGTTCCTCCAGCGGTTGTAGATGTGCACGATGCTGATCATGTACCACTGCAGGCAGAAAAGCAAAGAAACGATCATCAGTGTTGGGCAACGTGGCCAAAAGTTCTCCTAACTCCCATTTCTTACTTCTCCAGCTCAGTTTCTCCAGTTTGGTCAACAGTACATATTGAATTAAGCTGCAGCCTGTGCAGTCTGTGGCTCCGCCCCCTCCGTCTGTTTACTGTGTATTCCCGTATCAAGGTTAGAACGTCACCAGACTAGGATTCAAGGCTTTTGACGATGGTGCTCTGAGGCCTTGCTGGGATTTGAACTCATGATCTCCTCACTCTTGATGAGCGGCAGTTAGACCGTAGGGCCGGTCTAGATATGTGAAATTATGCTACATTAAAAAACAATCTGAGGACATCTATCTTTGTGTTTCTTAGTGGACGCAGAAATGTACATGGCTCTGACATACAGGATGATTTATAGTAATGGATTAATGTTTGGATAGATGGGCGGATGCATGTATAGATGGAAGGACTGATGGACGAATGGATGTAGAAATGGAAGGACTGCTGGACGAATCGATTGGGCTGATGGACAGCTGGATAGACAGATATGCGGATAGACGAAAAGACGGATGGACTGATGGAGTGATGAATGTATAAATGGACTGATGGATGGACAGATGGATGGACGGATGGAGGGATGGAAAGTTGGATGGACAGACGAAATAAGGGATGGGTGGGTGGACGGATGAATGAATGGATAGATGGATGGATGGATGGATGGATGGATGGATGGATGGTTGAATGGATGGTTGGACTGACGGACGGATAGGGGCAGTGGTGGCTTAGTGGTTAGAGCTCTGGGCTATTGATGACAGGGTTGTGGGTTTGATACTTGGGCTCAGCAAGCTGCCACTGTTAGACCCTTATGCAAGGCCCTTTCTGCTCTCCGGGCACTGGAGTTGGCTGCCCACCGCTCTGGGTGTGTGTGTGCTCATTGCACTGTACATAGTACAGTAACAGACACTTGCATCTTTACCTTTCAGATGGACGGACAGACAGGTGGATGGCTGGGCAAATGGACAAGATGAACAGATTGATTGATATATAGACAGACGGACGATTGCATGACCAGACAGACAGATTCTGAGATGTAAAACCTGTCATCTATCTTTGCAGGTGATATTTTTTGGCAACCTGGTTCTAGTTCATTTTCCCTCCCCCAGCAGAAACACATTTTACCCAGAAAACTCCTTTTAAGACACAGTCTAAAGCACTAAAATTTGAATTGAGACATGAATAATAGATCAGACGCTGGGCTGAAGGAGAGAGGAGAGCTAAGTTTAAAAGCAGGGACACAGCTGTAGTGGGTACAGTACACATCAGTGCTGGGAAAAAGAGAGAGTTGAGCTCAGTGACAAAAAGGTTCCTAATGAGTTTCATGCAAACTTCTGAAAGGTGTCAAAACCTATTTGCACAAATAGAGGAAATGTGGTTCTATATCATGCAGCAACATGAATCATCTAAAAACAACACATTGTGTTATTGCACTTACAGACAGCCAGGGGATCTTCTCATTCGAATAACCAATAAAAAAATAAAAAAATTATATTTATATATATATATATATATATATATATATATATATATATATATATATATATATATATATATATATATCGCAGTACGGATGGTCTCCAAAATAGATGGTGTAGAATAGGTGTGGGGGGATGGTTTTGACGACTGTTTTATCCTGTAAGCGATCTAAACACATGCTGATCTATTTAATTGTTTGGGTTTATCATCAGGACTTTCTATTGATCTGCTCTCTTCCATTCGAAGCTCTTATATCATTTTCTGCTTCCCTTGTACCTCAAGTAAATGTACCCTGTATGTACAGTCACTGAGAGGACACTGGAACATCAACTTCCTCTCTAAGAGCCTATGACCACATTCACTCATTCCTTCATTATAAATGACAGAAGTGAAAATGATATTCTTACAGTTACATTTATGGCATTTAGCTGACGCTCTTATCCAGAGCGACTTACAAGGTTACCTGTATTACAGAGGAGGGTCAGTGTAGTGTTAGGAGTCTTGCCCAAGGACTCTTATTGGTGTAGTGCAGCATAGTCACCCAGACTGGGACTTGAACCCCAGTCTCCCACATGGTGTGGTAGCTCACTGGCAGGTAGTGGTGTTATTTGTTGCACCACACCAACCACTTATTCTTGTCGGTCTGTATATTAAATGGCACATATCAGACAAAATAGCATTTCCCAGTACATACCAATGAAAAATGTGTTCAGTCCACAGTGCATTTAGTGTGTAAACTATGTGTGTTTTCAATTGCCTGTTTTTTTTTAGGTCACAAAAACATGCTCAATGTAAATAATGCAACCTCTCAGGCTGGATCCCCCTACTGGTGCCAACAGTTCTTACTGAACTGGGATAATTTACTACTGCGCTACTTTATGTACTATGCACTAGTGACCTGGGATTCACCACAGGATGCTCTGCATCTTACATGTTAAACTTTTAGTCTCTAACCACCTCAATTCAGCCATTACTGTTTATGTTTTCACTATTTTTCTAATAGTATAATTAGTATAATTTGTGAATGGCTGCCATTTTATGTTTTCTATTATTCACTCTTAATCTATGTATTATTTAAGATTATTTTTTTGTTATTTATTATTATTATTATTTTATTGTTATTTATTATGCATTTTTCTTATTTGATTTTTACTTTAATTTTGATTAGGATTTATTTATATTTAATATGATTTTATAGTCTTGATTTTGTATTACTCTTACTTCTTTTATCCATATTTTCTGTATATCTGGCTACAATGTAAATGAGGGTAACCCTTCAAATGTACTCACAGTTTAAATAAAGGTTGTTAAATTGATTGATTGAGCAACCTACAGCAGTTTAGCCCCACCCATACAGGCTGAAGTCACCAGGGCTCCACCCACCCACAATCCACAAATGTAAAAATGTAAAAAAAAAAACCCCACCAGAAATAGCTGATTGGTGGAATATTATGGAAAGGAACTATTTCTGATGTCTTTTTTTGGATCTGAAGGGTTGCAGGTGACTGAAGATCATGTGCCTTGAGCCTGAGCCTGCTGTAGGTTGATTGCGAACATCAATAAAGCTATACTTTTTTAATTTTGTGCTTTATGGTGGCATGCAATGGCAGTATATGATACCATTGCATTACTGAAATAGTTGTGGGGCGGCTGTCTGGGTGTGGGGTGATGGTGCTGACCACTATTTTATCCTGGATGGGATCTAAACACATGCTGATGTATCTAATTGTGGGTTTCGATGAATGAAACCAGGTATTCCTGAATATTCAGCACCTGTCATCCTCAAAAAACAAGCAGATTTTCAAGAGCATTGGTAAAGTCCACTGAGGCGGTCTGAAATGAGCGTGATTTCATATAACAGTAATAGCAAGCTTCATTCTCCGTCAGCTGCAACCATCACATTTAAAGAGTGTTTCAGCCTTGACTGCTTTTTGAATGAAGCAAAATACAGGGCAGCCAATCAGAACAGAGCTCTTTTACATACATATGCATTAAAGAAACACCACAAAAACTGTTACATTTCACAGCTGTTAAATTATAAGGGATAAAGGGAGGTGGTCATTTTTGCTATATTAGTATATTTATATCCTACATTAGTTAGGATATGTGTCTATAGAGACACTCTTAAATGCCATAACAAGTACACAGACCCATGACCAAACCTGCAAACCTCTCACCTACATTAAAAAGAGCCAGCTTTCATTGAACACAGGTCTAGCCACGTCAGGCGGCCCATTCAAGTAACTTGTACAACTTGTAACAAGTAACTTGACACTCCTTTTAATCCCTTTATATTAATTAAAATAATTTCACCTGACACTAAATTCTCTTTTAATCACCGCAAAGATTTCAGAGAGGACCCATTTGCTCTGGGCTGTATTTCACCATGTTCATTCAGTTGAGGGAAGAGGATGAACCAAAGACCAGACCTGGCAAATTTGCCTTGTTTTCACTGGAGAAAAACTGACTGACAGTTCAGTGCAGCTGAACCAAAGGGATGAGTAAAATCAACGGTAGGAAAAGCAAGAATTGTATGGGACAAAATTGCAGCACTGTGGTCACTGAGACTCAAGAACGATGTATCAGATAGACCTAGTCTACAATAATTAAAAAAAAGGAATATGTTAACACTATGTTATGCCATACAGTCCATATATGGGGACTAAGCTGCGATGACAGCCCCTTTTAAAAGTCAATGGGCTTTAATCACAAATCCTTTGTGAAAGCATGAGCAAACTGCGTGTAAATTACAAGCATAGTGGACCTCTCCGAAAAATTCATGATTCATGAAAGGCATGTGTTAGTTAACGCAGTTAGCGCTACTGGCATTTATACTTGACACAAACCTCCTTCCATGAGTTTTTAGCCACTTGACTATCTCTGTGGTCTCTCAGAGTGGTCTCTCATACCCAAGCCGGTAGAGCTGTACCGCTCTGCTCTGTAAGATCTATTAAAATCTTCCTATTTAGCTTACAGCATTATTTGTCCAAATGTTTGTGGACACCCCTTCTAATGAATGCATTCAGCTACTTTAAGTTGCAAGCTTGTCTAGTTTCTGTAGAGAAGTATTCCCAATACAAAAAGACTCTCTGGAGCAGATAAATATGAACCTATTGGCACCATGCTGCCTAATACTAGGTGTGGGCTAGAGGGGTATAAAGCTGTGGAGCAGTGGAAGAACTGTGTTCTCTGGAAGGAAGGTGGTGCTTCATCCAGTTCTCTGAGTTGTATTGTTGGGAGGCTTAGTTGCGGAGTTGGGGATGAGTTGGGGTGGTGATCATCCAACATCCTCAATCTCACTAACGCTCTATGCACGAACGCTAAATTCTCCAACTGAAGGAGGATAAACTCTACCCTTGATTTCAGAAGAAAGAATAAATGAGCAGGTGTCCCAAAATTTTGTCCATATAGTGCATTAGTCTTAAACATGGAAACAGTTGGTTTAATTTAAAGGCATTCAGAGAGGTTGGGAAGCAACCAAGTGGCAATAAACTGCATGAATGAATGAATGAATGAATAAATAAATAAATATCTGGACATTGAGCATTTTTCATTCTTCACCCTAGCTCCGCCCACTCATCATTACCTTCACCTGTGTGTTGTTCCACCCAATAATTATTACTATTATTTGTGAGCAAAGGCAAGACTGTTTGGCTCAGTGCAGATCGATTGTCGCCAGGTTCAGTGTGTGCCAGTGTATGTCCTCTGTGTTATGATGACACAGGTCATAATGATCTCCCGCGAGCGAGGCGGCTGCAGCCCCTGTCCACCTAGCCGTGTTAGGTGGGCGACCGCTAGATGTGAATGCAACACAGCTAATTTCTTGTCAGATGCCCACCATAGTGGGGTCCAACTTATAGGTTCTAATGTAAGCTCCTCCGCCAACCACAACTGGCTGGTCTCACTGACCACCAAGGCAAGTTACAGTTAAACTAGAACCAGCCCCCAGACTTTCCTTTGCTTGTTGCCTAGCATTGCTAATGTCCATGTTCCTCACTCCCTGTTTTTTCAGTTTTTCCTTTGTCATGCATTTGCTCTCGATTGCTGTTTTCGTCATGGATGCCTCAAGACTAGAGATCTCATATCAGTATTAATTGGTATGGGGCAGATATCAGCAGAAAATGCTAAATCAGACACTGGAGATAAAATACTGACGTGTGTGTGTGTCTGATGTGTTGTTAAGTGTGTGATCTACCCTGTGGGGTAGTGTTTACCATTACAGGGCTTCTTTCAGATGTTCCTCCTAACTGACTTAACTGTTCCTCCTACTGATTCCACTAAACAGCTTATTTTAAACCTTTACAGATTTTAAAGAAGACATTTTGGACGGGTACTGGAACTGGGAATGAAAATGGGGTAGAGCAAGTTCACCCAGGCTGTAATAAAACCACTTCACAACAGTCTCCTACACTACATGGACAAAAGTATTGGGACACCTGCTTCTTCACCGTTGCTTACGATTTCAAAAGGTATTAGTAAAAAGACTTTATCCTGTCCAGGAAGAAGGCTTTCTTCTAGATTTTGGAGGAGGCATTGCTGTGAGGATTTGATTGCGTCCAGCAACCAGAATGTGGTAGTGAGGTCAGGATGTTGGATGATCACCACGCCACCTCATCATCCTCTACTCCCCAACTCATCTCAAAAGTATTGGCTGGAGCACCATCATCACCCCAGAGAACACAGTTCTTCCACTGCTCCACAGCTCAGTGCTGGGGTGCTTGATAGCCCTCTAGTCCACAGCTGGCATTAGGCAGCATGGTGTGAACAGGTTCATGATTATCTGCTCCAGAGTGCCCTACTCTATTGACAGTACAGTATCTATACAGGCACCAGACAAGCAAGCTATGCGAGTCTTCATTTGCACATCTGTGTCAGCTGAAATGCAGCAGAATGTACTCATTAGAGGGGGTGTCCACAAATATTTGGACATCTAGTGTTCTCCATAGGGTTAATGGGTGTTCATAAGAATCTATTACTTGTTAGCTACATTGGCCTCATAGCTCCTGTGCAAAATGTCAGAAGCAAGATTCAGACGGCAAACGTGACTTGGGTGCTTGCCGTGAGGGAGTTAAATGTGTTTATATTGTTAGTGTACTAGCTTCCTAATCATAGATAAAAAAAAGTAAAGGTGTTTACCTTGCGAGGCTGGAAGTCGTACTTGACGCAGTGCTGGAAACCTTTGCCTTTGGACTTGAGTGACGTCACGATCAAGCAGTTTCCCACAAAATGAGCAGAGTAGCCGACGCCTTTACTGGTGCGGAAGCTGTTGAAAAGTCATATATGAAAGATGCAGGTGAATCAAACTCATTACAAAGCCCCCCTTATCCATGAAACCCCCACAGATGAGTCTGCACACCACTGCACACCACTGAGAGCAACACTTGTACAAGTCAATATAATTAGATCACTAATGGTTTGCTAAGCCCTTAGGACAGGACACCCACACCTCTTCACTACGTCGGCTGTGTATGTGTTTAAATGATTCATCGTGTTAGCTGCTGCTGGAATTCCCCAGCTCCACATTTACAAATGCTAATATATGGAACTTTCACTTCTGTGCCGAACCGATTCAATCAGCACTGTTGGGGTTATTTACGCACCTAACATCATGTTTCTTTCTTTCATCAGACCTAAAATCTGTGTGTATATACTCTTGCTGTCAGAACTAATCTTTTTCTCTTATTGTATCTTTGACATGTTTAATTTTTTGGACCAATAGAAATGCTCCATAAACTTCTTTAACATTAACTTCCATTAAAAGTTCAGGACATTTTTGGCTCGTCCTGTAAAAAGACTTTTTTGGAGATGCACGTTTCTTGTTCTTGTTCCAACAGCAACAATATATCATATGGCATATATGGCACGTCCCCCAGGAAAAAAGGGGTGTGGCCACGATGACTGAGTGCTCAGCCCAACACAGAGAACACTCGGACGCAGGTCCGGATGAACTCAAAATGGCTCTATTCACAAACTGCTTCACCATCACCCAAATAAACGAAATAAACATACCTAAGCCCAGTAGGCTGTAAGGGCAGACATGTCTCTCCCTCTGTGCCGTGGAGGCTCTGGCTGGCGTGCTCACCTCGGCCTATTCTTTTATACAGCGTTATTAGGACAGCCTTGCAGACCAAGGGAGAGGTGTAACCCCTGTCACCACCCCTACTCACTGCCATAATAATAATAATAATAATTATATATATATATATATATATATATATATATATATATATATATATATATATATATATATATATATATATATTATGGCAGTGAGTAGGGGTGGTGACAGGGGTTAAAGATGCCTGCTATTAGCCAGAAAGTCTAAATCTAAAGTGGTGGTGCCAGTTTCAACTCACTATATAATATATATATTAGAGAGGGCCTGTGAAGAGTTCAGAGCACGTTTGGTAGGGTCTAGGACGTAAATAAGGCAAGAGACAGTAGTGAGAAATGGTCCGACTCCAACTGAGTTGTGTGGTATTCTGGACTGCAAAACTGAAAAGCATACTCTTCCTCACATACTCTTCCTCACATACTCTTCCTCACATTGCATGCAGAGCTTTTTAGAGCGAGAGTGAGTTGAAACTGGCACCACCACTTTAGATTTAGACTTTCTGGCCAATAGAAGGAATCTTTAACAACAATCACAAATCCACAAGTTTCCCCTTTGCTCCATATGTGGTCAACCAGGCAACATTTCTGATAGTATTATTTAATATACACTACACAGACAAAAGTATTTGGACACCACTGAATTCAGGTGTTTTAATTAGTCGTATTGCCACAGTTGCATAAAATCTAGCCCCCAGCCACGCAGTCTGCCTTTGTACACATTAGTGAAAGTATGGGTGGTTCTATAATTTAAAGAGCTCACTGAATTCCAGCGTGGTTCGGTAATAGAAGCCACCGCCAGGTCAGCTGGTTGGTGTGGCACAACAGATAATACCACTACCTGCTAGTGAGCTACCTCACCACGTGGGAGAATGGGGTTCGATTCCCAGTCTGGGTGACTGTGCTGCTGTGCTACACCAATAAGAGTCCTTGGGCAAGACTCCTAACACTACATTGGCCCTCCTTTGTAATACGAGTAACCTTGTAAGTCGCTCTGGATAAGAGCATCTGCTAAATGCCATAAATGTGAATGTATATTCCTCACTAAATCAACTCCATCAGCTGTGAGTGGTATTACTGAAAAATGGAAACAAAAAGTTGGTGCTAATCTAATACTTTTGGGAAGAGGGGGGAGGTGGGGATGAGGTGGGGTGGTGATAGAGCTAGAGAGAGAACGCCATCTACTCACCCTAGAGAGAGCAAGGGCGATTGCGCTCTCTCTGGGCCCCGGCTGTCGATGGCTAGCAGCATGATCGAGATACGAACCAGCGATCCTCTGATTACAGTGACAGCGCCTTACTCCGCTGGACCACCCAGGGCCCAAATTTTTGCACTGCCAAAAAACCTTAACATTAAGTAATAGGTTCTTCACGCTCATAGATCCTATTATCAACATGGTTCTTTATGGAACCACTCAAAGAACCGTTTGAAGCACCGTCATTTTTAAGAGTGCAGCATTTGGAAGCACTTATAGACAAGTTTGCATTGAGAAGTGGTTCTCAGGAACTTGTTTAAAGAGATTTTTCAGGGTTCCAATTCTGCTCTGGGGCTCTGGGTTGGCTCGGAGCTGCGAGGGCTGAGAGTGAGAGGGCTGAAATGAGATTAGCATGGTGCATCTCTCCAGACCTATCATAGGCAGAGCACAGCCTGTATGGTGCCTGAATACAAATCGTGCAAACACAGAAAAAAACGCCGTCCGGTTCGTGCTGAGGGTATACGAGGTTATGCACAAAGTTTATACACACAAAGTTAGAGGAGAGACGAGGTTCCTCAGGTTCTTCTCCAGCCCAGGACAAGAAGATTTGATACATAATGATGACTTTTTTTTTTTCTGCTCATCTGCTCATTTTCCACACTTCCCTTCCGTCCCTGCTGCCATCCCTTCCCACCACACATATACACAGACATGCTCTTCCACGCTCTTCTCTCCACACTGAGGCTTTACTCCGTGTCTCCTGGGACCTCTGCAGATAAACACAGTGCTTCTGGGCTATTGATCTCAGCTTTAATTACCCACAAGTCTCTACACAAGGCGTTCCTTCTGTGCTCCAGACATTAAAAGCCCAAATTAATACCGGTTTCCCCCTGCGGAGATCCGCCTCTGATTCCGGAGCGTTCCGCCCACCCCAGGTTCACGCTTCTGTTCGTTTAATCAGCAAAATCTGACCTAATTCTCATTCATGCAAGCATAATCCACCACATCATCACCAAGCAGAATCCCTTAACAAAGCTCATTCTGCACGTGGCAGGCGAGCAGGCAAGCAGGCAGGACATCGGGACATCAACGTCCCGAGAAAAAAAAAACAACAACAAAAAAAAAACAAACAAAGCGGTCCAGCATAATCTCCTTAAAGACGCCAGCTGCTGGCAGTTATTGCAACCCGCAAGGCTCGTCCCTTCATTGTCATGCAGATGTGCGGCGGTGATTAACTCACCAGTAAAGGTAGGGTTTGTCCTTGTCTACATTGATGTTGTTGAGGGGATCCATGCGGAACCAGGTGTTGAGACTGAAGCCGTTCTGATAAGGCCACTTGGCAATGGGAGGTAAAGCAATCGCCTGGCAAAAAAGAGACAGAGAGAGAGAGAGAGCTCAGGAGATTGCTATCGCTGCAGAAAACACATGAACAGGTTCAGTATTCGCTCCTGATTATGCTGCGTTTAACATCTGTAAAGCACATCAGGCAGCACAGCTAAACATAAAGGTTCTTCGAATGGTTCTTAGAGCGAAGCCATAGAACCATGTTGGTTCTTAGAAATGGATAAATGAATGAAGAACCTTCGGTTTACCAAATTTAAGGTTCTACACTGCCAAATGAGATCTGAGAGTGTGTATTCATACAGGTTCTTTGATTGAGAACGCTGGTCTCAGATCTGTTCCTGTTAGTAAGGTTATACTTAGTAAATGAGAGAGGGATCTGATCCTGGATCAGCACTCCTACTCTAAGAAGCGTTGTGAATACAGGCTATTCATTTGACTCAATTGGAGATGCTAATTAAGCAAATATACAAACACAACAGCAATAGTAATAGGCCTATTTTAAATTAAAATAGAGTTTCTTGCTATATGTACATATAATAAATTGACAAAAGTATTGGGACACCTGCTCATTCATTCTTTCTTCTGAAATCAATGAGTTTAACCCTGCTTTTGTTGGAGTAACTGTCTCTGCTGTCCAGGGAAGAAGGCTTTCTACTAGATTTCAGAGGAGCATTGCTGTGAGGATTTGATTGCAATCAGTGGTAAGAGTGTTAGTGAGGTCCGGATGCTGGATGATCAACACCACACCTCATCCTTAACTCCCCAACTCATCCCCAAAGTTTTGGATGGCGCACCAACTATCCATCATTCCAGAGAACACAGTTCCTCCACTGCTCCACAGCTGCTCAATGCTGGGGGGCATTATACCCCTCCAGCCCACTCCTGGCATTAGGCAGCATGGTGCCAATAGGTTCATGTTTATTTGAGTCCTATTCTATTAGTATATATATACACAAGTGTATAATGCATACATTAATATACACAAATAGATTATATACAGTTATACAGAAATGTAGGATTATGAGCGCTGATTAATAAAACAGGGTGAAAACTTACAGCAGCACTCCGGCCGGGGAAGTTGAAGAAAGCGTCCGGCCCGTGTCTTTGTGGCATCTGGTTTAGCACAGCCAGCAGCTTTACTGCATGCCTCGGCTACAGACAGCACAGACACATGCACAGTTACACTTTAGATCAATCAGGGTCCCACCTTATATCCAGTGTCTATAATAACGGTATATATATATATATATATATATATATATATATATATATATATATATATATATATATATATATATATATAGTTACATATTAACAATCCATGTATCAACAATTTCGTTACTGGGGTAGGCTGTTAAAGATGCATTACAGTCGTACACATACATATAATTTTCAGTTTAGACTCTTGCAATTACGCGAGTCTAAGAGGAAGGCAATAGCTGTAAAAGGCAAATCAGTAGTTGATATAAATACAGTCATTCTCACCTTATTACATATGTATTACCACCCAACAGAGAATATGCAGTTTCAGGTATTGAGATACACTTGTATAAAAACTTGTATATGAGTGACAGCTAAAGTAGAAACATGTACATACACAAGCTATATAACTGTAACCCATTTGTAAGAGTGAATACATCAGCAGTAGTTTCTAGTGATGATGATGATCTAGCCAGAGCAGTGGCAGCTCCATGAAACTTCAGATATAGACAAAGTAATTATCATATTGGTCTTATCAGTCCATGTGGCTCAACTGCTCAATTTGCATTTCTTTGCAAATTCCAGTCTGGCCACTAGGAACTGCCGGGCAGCCGACACGCTTGCCGCATCCTCAGCTCCCCAGTGGACAAAGGCTATCAATACTTTTCCTTCCAGATTGAAAAACAAGCTTCTTCCTCAGAGCCAGAACTGAATCAGTTCATCAAAACTCCCCTGAATTCCCCTGAAAATTCCCCTGAACCTTATGAACTGTCCTCATGTAATATTTGTATTATTTCTCATAAAGCATCTAGTCCATACACCTTCTAATACATGTAATAATAATAACAACAACAACAACAACAATAGGCCATAATAAAATAAATATCTTAGTATATATTTAATGAGCACAGGCTCCAGATTTTACTTTTGCAGGCACCCATTAATCACCTCCAGCTTGGCTGTTACATAGTATACCCACTACTAGCCCTTCTGCTGAGGTACTCTACTCTGTTTAGAAAATGAGAGCAATTGTGACAGCATCTTCACTGTGGCGACTACCAGCATCAATACTCCGTCAATAGCTCGCACTCCAGCCAGCAGTAAGTCAATATCTCGGGAGGTCCCGGTCATTCTGAGGCTGATTGCTTTGGAGGCCAGTGAAAGTATCACTGACTGCCTGACCGCAGAGCGGAGTAAGAGACGGCACAGTCCCGAGCTGCAGGGGGACTGTTCCAAACAGAGGGGCTGCCGCTGGCTTACCCACAATCCTCCTTCTCCTCTCAGCATGCTGAAGAGCAGCTTTAGCTCCTTCACCGTGATGCTGTAACTGGCCAGCACTCCAAGCATGTCCACCAGCAGATCTGAGAAGAGAGAGAAAGAGAGAGAGAAAGACTTATGAGATGGTTTGACCGCCAACTATAGCTTTAGGATCAAACGTACATACTTTTTTTCCAGACCTGGTCAATCAGTCAAGACATGTTTGATGGTGATATTTGATCTGGTTTTGGTTCCACATGCAGTTTTGCTGCTTAATGCACTAAAAGAACTTGATGCATGATGAACAATTGTCCCGTTGTCATCACATTTATGGTCTGCATTTTCTTATACTGGACACTGATTCATTTGTGGAGGGGCGTGAGTCTGACCTTGGCTGTGTTGTCAATCTGGCAAGTCGTCTTTCCTCCCAAAAAAAGATCAATTTACTGATTGATTTGGTTCCACTAAACTGCTGATATTCCAGCATTACTAGCAGCTGAACCAACTTCAAGTACAGAACTTGAGACTAGTTCCAGTTTACCGAATGAACAAGCTTGTCCTGCAACAATTACATCATCACTGACAGATATAATTGCCCTTGTCTCTTCCCACTGCTCATTTTTACTTCTTCTGTTGTTAAATGGGTGCCAATTGCCTGCCTCAACTTCCTGTCATTGGTACAAAAACGGTACAAAAACGATTGTCAAACCATGGTTCGGTTTGATCTGGTTCAAGACCACCTCTTTTAGCTGGGCCAAACTTTGGTCTGGTCCAATACCACCTTCTTTGGTTGGGCCAAACTTTGGTCCTTTGGTGGGCATCTTTCACACCTGCTATTTTGGTTTAGACCAAACAGAAAAGGCAGAAGGTCCAGACCAAACAAGGTAGGTGTGAAAGCCTAACCAGGCCTTCATCACACACTTGTCTTTCAACTGTGTTGAGCTGCAAGTTCTGTCTCGTAGAGTTACCCATGTGGCTTCTGACCCGAAACAAATGTCATATCTTGGTTGATCTTGGTCTTGCTTTTATTGCTTGATATTTCAATCGTGATGTGTTAAGCCACTCAAACTATGACATGTCCCTTGCTTGCGATGCCTGCATCAAGCTAATGAGTCTGAAACTTTCCATTTCCCCCCCTGATGAGGTCCATTGTTTTGTTGGCTGAAGAACATTTGATGAAGAAGATCTCTATATAATTCTAAATCTATTCTGCAGCTTCTAACATGAGTTATTTCATCAAAGAACATTGATGAGAAGCAGTCCAGAATCAGTCGTACAAGCCCAGGTCATGGCACTACCTCCAGCATGTTTGGACAATAAGCTTGTGTTTGTGTTTGGGATCATAAGCAGATCTTTTCGTTCTCCACACTTTGGCCTTTTCATCACTTAGAAAGGTAGAAAGTGATGAACGTTCATATTCTAATCTAGCCTACTTATTCTTACTGCTGATGGTTTGCATCTCATGCTATGGGCTGGAAGCTGAATGGCAGATTGTGAATCTCCAGCCCTGTGGAGGTGGTTGGTGAGGTCACTGGTGATGTTTTTTTGTTTGTTTGTTTGTTTGTTTCTTCCCACAGCTCTCACAATAGCCCAATTTGGACGGGATTTAATTTACATGGGGTCCTGGGAAAATTCTCTTTCATGGGGGCTCCTTTGTGATATTATTCCTGTCCGAATCGACCATGCCTGTGTTTTTCTCTGTTGTCCCTCTGTTGTAAATTACCGACTAAATTACCTACTGTTTCTAACTGACCCACCAATCTAACTGAACCCACCAATCGTTTGGTAATTTTGGCACTGTCAGATTCACATCTCTGTGTTTTTCCAGGCAGATGTTGCCTCACATAAGAACAAAATGTTTTGGCCGCTGCTGATAGGCCGTATTTTTTTCCGATCCATTCGATGTCTAGTTGTTGGTACCCCAGTAGGTTCTTTCATTCCCTCTCATGCTCTCCCAGACAAGTCTCTTCTTTTCATTTTGGTTTATTTTCTTTTAGAACAAATGCAGGTCTGACAGGTGGAGCTCAGGCCTCAAACCAAGAGCAGACACTCAGACACTCATTGTTTGTTGGTTGTTCAAACAAACAATCCAACAGGTCATACCTGGGCAACAAGAAACACTCAACCCTAATCCTAACCTTAACCTCAACGCAAACTTCTAATCCTAACCCTCATCCTGGCCCTAATCTTAACCATAACATCAACCCAAAACCCTCATAACCCTTATATAAGCCCTAATCCTGATCTTAACCTCAATCAAAAAAACTAATCCTCATCCTGACTCTAATCCTAACCTTAACCCCAACCCTCATGTAGGCCCTAATCCTAACCTTAATCTCAACCCAAAACCCAATCTTAACCCCATCCTGGCCCTAATCTTAACCTTAATCTCAACCCAAAACCCAATCCTAACCTATATGTAGGCCCTAATTCTAATCTTAACCTCAATCAAAAAACTAATCCTAACCCTCATCCTGGCCCTAATCCTAATCTTAACATCAACCCAGAATCTAATCCTTACCCTTATCCTGACCCTAATGCTAAGCCTAACCCCAACCTAAAACCTAACCCTGGCCCTCATCCTAACCATAACCTCAACCCAAAACCTAATCCTAACACTCATCCTGGCCCTCATCCTAACCATAATCTCAACCCAAAACCTAATCCTAACACTCATCCTGGCCCTCATCCTAACCATAACCTCAACCCAAAACCTAATCCTAACACTCATCCTGGCCCTCATCCTAACCATAACCTCAACTCAAAACCTTATCTTAACACTCATCCTGGCCCTCATCCTAACCATAACCTCAACCCTAAACCTAATCCTAACTCTCATCCTGGCCCTAATCCTAACTTTAACCTCAACCCAAAACCTAATCCTAACCTTCATGTAGGCCCTAATTCTAATCTTAACATCAACCCAGAATCTAATCCTTACCCTTATCCTGACCCTAATGCTAAGCCTAACCCCAACCTAAAACCTAACCCTGGCCCAAATCCTAACCATAACCTCAACCCAAAACCTAATCCTAACACTCATCCTGGCCCTCATCCTAACCATAACCTCAACCCAAACACCTTATCATAACCCTCATATAAACCCTAATCCTGATCTTAACCTCAATTTAAAAATCTAATCCTCATCCTGGCCCTAATCCTAACCATAACCTCAATCCAAACTCTTAATCCTAACCCTTCATCCTGACCCTAATCCTAACCTTAACCTCAACCCTTATGTAGGCCCTAATCCTAATCATAACCTCAACACAAAACCTTATCCTAACCCTCATCCTGGCCCTAATCCTAACCATAACCTCAACCCAAAACCTAATCCTAACCCTTATCCTGGCCCTAATCCTAGCCTTAACCTCAATCAAAAACCTTAATCCTAACCCTCACCCTGGCCCCTTAATCTCAATCTAACCCAGTTAAGATCCAGTTCCAGACTGGTGTCAGCAGCTGGTCTACAGCAGCTGGGTGAGGATGTTGAGATGGTCCTGTTAGATGATCAGTGATTCCTTGGTTGAACATCTACATATTTGAACTTGGACTCTCTGAATAAAGTGAAGAACACCTGTATTCATTAATCTACAGAATGTTGTCGACAAGTTACTGGTAGTCTGATGAGTCTTTAATCTAGAAAGGACCACTCCAGATCAACGGTCACCGAACTGGCCTTGCTATTCCAGGACTTTTTAAAAGGAAGGCTGTATAATTATAATGAAAATTATATGAAATATGCTGTGATATATTTATCATAAATTATGAAATTTATGGAAACAGTAAAAAGTTAAATAATCATAGGTTAAATTTTAATTACTAGTAGGGGAGGTCACTATTCAGAACAGTAGCAGAGATTAGCTGCTTTCTGAATGCAGACCTGAAATACCCACTGATACTACACTTACACAAAGATTGGCGATGCAAATCAATGAGCACAGGCTAAGGACATCTGCCTGCTGCGATTAAAAAGGAACTATAAAGTGCATTTATATCGATTAGTGCCGTGTAATGTCTTCATTTTATGCTTCGTCAAAAATGCTGTCAGGAGTTCAGATGGGGCAAAGCCTCAGACGCTACTTCAGAAAGAATCCACAGCGCAAAGGCTACAAAACGACACACAGTGAAAATATGCAGACAGAGCAGGCAAGAGCACATCAATTACTGATTGAACGGGGAGGGGGGGGTGGTGAGGGGCATCAGTGTTCGTCATTCATAAATGGAAGGGAAAATTTAATATTCCTCTAAACTGCCATTCATTCTCATTATAGAACAGACTGCAACTAATGAGATTTTTCCCTCAATATCTCTCTCCTTCCTAAGCCTGAGGAATTTCACTGTGTAGGGCATAGCAACTTAATCCATATTTCCCTCTCTCTCATTCACAGCGCTGCGAGTCTACCACAGGCATTCGCAGCGAAACGGAAATCTACTACTTTTTTGTTTGTATCGTCTCCTGCCTGCTGTTCTAAAGAGCTGTATGTGTGTTATATCTGACCTTAAATACAGAATGGTCATGTTCTGAACAGCAGCATGGTTCTGAAGCATGGATTAGAGTCTGGAGAGGGGGCAATAGGTAGTGGAGTCAGAATCAGGCTGCATCACAAAAGTTTAAACTCCAGCTAAATTCACCTGAAGAGCTGTACATTTACATTTAAGGCATTTAGCAGACGCTCTTATCCAGAGCGACTTACAAAAGTGCTTTGCTATTTACTCAAGAAAAACTTCAGCTGGTTTGAATAGACTAATAATTCAAAGATCCTCTAAGTTTAAACTCTACTAAACACAAGTCAGTAAGGAGACCACTCTACTATTCGCCCAAATACTCTCGGAACACCCCGATCCGCTTTCTTCGGGAATACAATCTGGGATGGATCACTTCACACTTCACATGGCCCATCAAAAAACGGGGACACCAAGCTTTTCAGTCAAATACTTTTACCATTAACTTTCTAATTAATTACATATATTAATTAATTAGCTCATTGCTGCATATTGCAAATGCTCCAACCACAGTACACCCATCCTCTATGAATGGTACAGGTTACCCCCCTCAACAAGGCCCTTCATACAAGTCCTATGTGAAGTCTGAGGTTTGAGTCCAACGAAACCTTGCCCCCCAAAATGCTACACAAACCCAGCTCAGTAGCAAAACCTGGCTAGCTAAAGCTGTGCAGTAGCAGCAGTGAAGCATCTATGTAAGGTAAACGAGGTAAATATCGTGAAGATGTTCTGTTGATGCTTTACTGACATGAAGTACATTTACTGTTGATCTGTTACATCAAGCAGCTAACCCAGCCTTTTCCAGAAAGCTCATTGGTTCTAATCCTAACCTGAGGGCTGAGTCCAACAAAACACTGCCCCCAAAAACTTGCATGCACCCAGCCCAGTAGCGAGACCCTGCTAGCCAAAACTGGCAAAGCAGTAATATTTGGTGAAACTTGCCACTTTGGTAGGATGAGGTGCTGTAGATACTGAACACCAGCACCTCATCTCTTGTTTCCGCTACAGGGGAATATGGGTCACTGTGTGAACCAGGCCTTGTGACCACGGCTTTTCCTGTTACAGTGTTTGCAAAAGGGGAGCTTGAACTTGGCCAATGAAGCCAGGAAAAGCAAACTGGGATCCATGCTGGGCTAAAAGTTAATGCTAGTTGACCCTGACCTTTTCCATCTCTTCCCTCCATAGTCCGATCCCTAAAAAACAAACGGGACTACCTCAGTTTTATCAAACTGGAGCTAAACACACATCAGAAGGAAAAGCACCAACTTTGTTTTTATCAGTGAGTCTCAAGAAAGCTAAACCTATGGAAGTGAGAGTTCGGCTACAAGCTACAATCTCTTCAGCTAGCTAACCTCACACTGCAACAAGGTGACACTTGGAAATTTTTAAAGCTATGCTAGGACATGTGGGATCTGTAAACCAGCCTCCAGTGAAAGGAAAATCAGTGTGTTTCATTCTGAGGCTGAATAACAGGGGTGTAAAAAGACCTGTAAAACCACATCTGGGCATTTTGTCTCGCCCCAGCTGAAGTCACATACCTACCAATAATCAATAGATGCATTCTTTTAAACAGCATTTTTCTTTGATAACAGCATTTGTGATGGCATGTCGGGATTACACCAGCATCATTCGATAATTCCTGTCCATTTTAGCCCATGCTTCCACAAGCTGGGTAGCAAATTCAGCTTTGGTATTTAAAATTGGTGTCCAGGCTAAAAGTTGGAAGTCTGGCAATATTTTGCCGATAAGTCGAATTCTCACAGTGTTCCATCCTGAGGGCCTTTGGATTTGGACTCCTTTGCAGCGCTTTGGTGTTTGTGATACTTGGCATGTTGTAGAGTTAATGTTGTGGTCTGCATGGACATGATCTCAAGGGACTTGTCTGACAGGACTGACCCTGTTTTTAAAGTAAGGGGATACAGAACCATACATATTAGAAAAGAAATGATGCATGTGACTAATTTGCTGTTTGGGAAGCTTATGAATTTTAACAAAAGTAACCTGTAATCAAGCAAACAAACAAACAAACAAATAAATGGCTACCCTATTTTATATCCGAACAACGGTCTAACCAGCCTTTCTACATCAATTTTAAGAAATCTTATAAACTTCACTAATTCAGTGTTAAAATAAATACATTTGATTGAAAGACATAGGCTACCAAACCTGAGACCACTATGAGCTGGAAGAGACTGGAAATCCATTGAATGGCACAGAACGATTTCTAGCTCAGTTTCAACCCAGATGTCTGACAAGGTTTAATGATTAAATTTGTCTGGATAGAAACTAAATTCTGGGGTAAGGAGCTTAATCGGAAGAAAGTGTTGGTGGTGTAAGCAGAGATGAACCAATCTCTAACCTTCAGATCCGACCGAGGACCTTCCGATATTTGCATACATGATGAAGAAAGGTCTGAGCAAAAGAGTCAGCAAGAGCAAATGTGTGTAAATTGAGAGCCTCAATAGCTTTAGAGCCTTAGGTTCAATGCACCTACTTTCTAATTTCCCATCAGTCTGGCAGGCCACACTGAAATGCTGCTCCATTTCCAGCTGCAGAATAGCATGATGTCCATGTTTCCCAACCTTATATTAGCCCACAACTTGTCTAGACCAGATTAGCTTTGTTTGTGTTGCATGTAAACCCAGAGAAACTGGGTTTCTGGCTGCTTATTAACATCATAAACTCATCATGTGTCCTCGTTAGTCTCTCTTTACCTAGTGTGCATGTCTTCATGACACAAGGACAGGCAAATTTGTAAAGGATGTAAGTGTAAGATGCTCTTTTGAGATGTACAAGTCAGCCAGCTTTAGTCTAGAGTCTGAGTTGAGCAGCAAGTCCTACTCAAGTCACAAGCCAGTTTCCCTGCAACTCAAGTGTGACTACAGTCTAAATTGCTATCTCAAGTCCCCATCTCTGCAATCCACAGCGTTTCCCCTCAGCATATTGATCAGCTCTTCGTTCCTGCAGCTCAGCCCACACATTTCGGTCCTCTGAAACCGGTCCACTTATGGTACCCTGTTTCAGATTGTCCTCAGTGTGTGGCAGGGCATTCTGCGTAATACCTCCCAACCTCTGCAACTCTCTCCTTCAAAGCCTCTGTGATCTCAGCTCTATCTCAGCCTCTCTCATCTCGATCACAACACAAAGCCCAGCTCTTTACTCAGTGCTATTTCACTCTCTACAGTCTCCTGCTGATGTTTCGGGGACTTCTTTCTACACCCTGAAAAAAAGGATTCTTCAAGATTTCGTTAGTGAAGGCAATATGGCAGTGGTACAAAATCTCCATGAAGCAGTAGGATCGACCACCACTTAGCAAGGAGGCTGGGAGTTGCTAGGGCTGGCTCAACGTACATTTCTTAGTGGTGTTTTGAATGCGTTCGGTAAAGCCAGGGCTTTGCATATTCCAGGGTAGCTCTGAGCTCAAAGTCACTCTGGCAGCGCTGAGCCTTACCTGCGATCATGTCGTCTACAGAACTCATCTTGAGCAGCACCAGCTGGATGAGCCCCACCTCCGTGCTGGTCTGCAGGTTGCGCACGCTCTTGCGCAGGATGGCCGTGAACATGCTCCAGATTTCCGCCTGGCACGTCACCTGGCAGTACTCCAGCAGATCCACCATGCACACGATGCTCTCCGCATCCTGGATGATGAAGTTCGTCTCCAGGTCAAACTCACCACCCACCAACTGTAGAAGACAGCATGAGAAAGGAGACAGAGAGAGAGAGGGAAAGATGTAATTCCTAGAATCCAATGAACAGCAGGGCCCCTCAGGGACATCCGCAGAATACACTATATGGACAAAAGTTTTGGGACACCTGTTCACTCAGTTTCTACTTAAATCAAGGGTACTAAAAACAGTTTATTTGGCTTTTGTTGGAGTACCTCACTCTATTGTATAGGGAAGGTCTTCTAACAGGTTGTGGAGCTTTACTGTGAGGATTTGATTGTATTCAGCATAAACAGAACAAATGAGGTCAGGATGTTGGATGATCTCCATCCCACCTGATACCAGATTCCTCAACTCATCCCAAAAGTACTGGATGGAGCACTATCCATCATTCCAGAGAACACACTTCCATGGCTTTACAGCTCAATGCTGGGGGGCTTTATACCCCCCTAGCCCACACCTGGGAGCAGGAGCGTAATGCATTCATTAGAACAGGTGTCCAGAAACATGTGGGCATACAGTATATCATATTCAGCCACCATCCTCTCTATGTGGATCATCTCATATCTCAGAAAGACGTCGGCCTACATTTTACCTGCCCTTTCCAGTCCTTCATAACAATCATCATTAGCATAGTTGTAAACAATAACCAATGATTTTATTCTTACACTTCATCAAGCATGAAATTGACCACCCCCGGGCTTTGCCTCGTGCACAGAACAGCCTTGAGCCATCTTCACTTGAGACCGGCAAGGCAGGCATGTGGAAAATAGGCTGCGAAATCTTGCAGTAACATTAGCATGATAAACAGACAATAGCCTGGCAGGAACTGGCAGCTCGGAGGCTGGTGACGTGGCAGAATTGTTGAGTGCTATTATTCCAGCAAGGGAAGAGCAGAAGGATGTGAATCAACTCTTATCAGCGCTCAGCTGCTGGGAATGAGACTGACTCTCAGCTAGATTGTTTTGGGCCTCTGGATTTGACTGACAGGAACCCTTCCACTGTACTCATCTCACCACAATGGAACAGCTGATGGGCGTCACGACAAACACTTCGTCTTTTACGCCTTTCATCTGACGGGCAATCTGCATGGTGCCGCGGAGCGGTGTCTGCAAACTGGAGGATGAAAGACAGTGGAGGATGAGATATTTACGGATAGTGAGTCAGCGTGGAAACAAGCCAGCAGTCTCGCGATCTGTGAAAACATCCTTTTGACAGTTTGTTCAGCTGCTGACAATTCTTCGAACCTGTGCAGTGATTAACGGTTACAAACAACTCAACTCGAAAGTGTAAACCAAGTTAGCATGTGGGTAAAAACAGTGAAGTGCCCTCCATAAAATTCTCCGCCCTCCATAAAATTCCTTTTAGAACTAACTTTCTCTTTCTCTTTTTACCTTCTCCGAGTAAATGGCCACCCAGCCCGACCTGCTGGAAGACTGCCCGCTGAGGTCCCCTCTACCTGCTTCAAACCAGCTGCCACCTACCAGTCCGGCCAGCGGGTCCCCCCCACCCGCCACCACCCATGGCGGAACGGCGGCTCTCCCGCCTGCCGCTGCTGCCTGTTTGGTGGCCGTGCTGAAACCTAGATGGACTCGTGTCTGTCTGACACTATTATTATCACCACTATTAACTGTCTGTTGTATCTGGTTTGGTCATTTTTATCATTAATGTTTAAATAGTTCTGATCAGAGGAGGATGGGTCGGGTCCCCCTTGTGAGTCTTGGTTCCTCCCAAGGTTTTTATCCTCCAGCTCTGAGGGAGTTTTTCCTTGCCACTGTCGCCGTTGGCTTGCTCACGGGGGTCTTTGACCCTTCATGTTATTTCTTCTTTCTTCTCTGTCTCTGTCCTTTATTAAGTACTAATTATGTAAAGCTGCTTTGTGACGACAACAGTTGTAAAAAGCTATACAAATAAATCTTGACCTGATTTGAAGTGATGGACACGCTGCTTAGAAGAACACAGTTAGAAGAACACAGGTTTGGTTGCTGGTCTTCTCTGTGGACTCCATACTCCAGTTTTGGGCCCATCTTTGGATTGGATCTGTCCAGTTCCACCAGTAGATCATCCGATCTGCTTAAATGAATGACTGGTGTTGGAGGACAACTGTAAATTCCATAG
This sequence comes from Salminus brasiliensis, assembly GCF_030463535.1. Taxonomy (NCBI): domain Eukaryota; kingdom Metazoa; phylum Chordata; class Actinopteri; order Characiformes; family Bryconidae; genus Salminus; species Salminus brasiliensis. The sequence continues at coordinate 7,137,340 of NC_132888.1, forward strand.
ACTAGATTTACACATGGTCACTTCATGCATATTAAGTATCAGGCTTATATCTGGATAAGGCCAAGCCGCATAATAACAATGCAAGTGTAAACACACCCAAAATCCACACCCAAAATCCGATCACTCAAACCACTAGAAGAGGCGGTCTGAGACGCATTAGAGCCACATATTATAGCATTGTGAGAGCATCCGTCTCTCCAAGACACACTTCAAGACACAATCAAAACCCTTCCCAGTACACCCGAAACACCAGTAATAACTGCTATGGAATGAGCAGATTTGCATATTCTGTCCCGTTGAATACAATCAGATTCTTATAGCAATGCTTCAAAATCTAGTAGAAAGTCTTCCCTGGACAGGAGAGCCAGTTACTCCAACAAAAGTATGATAAACTCTTCTTAATAGCATTGATTTTAAAAGAAACAGTGCAAGAGCAGGTGTCCCAAAACTTTAGTCCATTCATTCCATATATGATTATGATTAAACACATACCGTAGACAGATGGTCAGTTTGGAAAGTATTAATTTACAAAAGTTCAAATTAAGACTTTTGTCCAAATAATTTACAGAACTTCATTATTAGCTAAATAAAAAGCCCAAGCCCAAGCCCAAGCCCAAGCCCAAGCCCAAGCCCAATACTTTGCACCAAGAGTGCCTAACAAACAGGTTATATGGCCTGGATTAAACTGTAATCAGGTGTGTGTAGTTAGTAGTTTAGTGACTAAGATCTCGGAAGTGGTCTCTAATTGGTGGGCTGGTGACCTCTGACCAGAGAGTGTCAGAGAGTGGGGGATTGTGGGAGTTGTAGTGACTGGACATGACGGAGGCAGAGAGAAGACACAGAAGTGTGGCATTAAAACAAATGAATGGGATGGATGTTGGTTCATATTCAGCTGCCTCCGTTTGACTAAGGGATATAACATTAATTTCTAATAATTTTAGGAAAAATATATTATTTAGTGTTATATTTCACAATATATATGACACAATAGAACATGTGTTAGTACAGATCATGTGTAATGCATGTACAAAGCATTTTATCCATTTTCTTATTGCATATCTGGTCTCGGCCTTGTCTCTGTCTTGACTCTGGCTGGACTACTAAAAGTCCTGGTCTTTCTTGAATCAGACTCGGGCTCGGCTCTAGCGGTCTTGAATACAACACTAGCGTTTATATCAGCCTCAAAAAGTTCATTTCAGCCTGGTTCTAATACAGAAATGACAAAACAAGAAGAGAATCATAATAGCATTACATTAACATTTACATTTATTATACATTTACATTTAAGCCATTTAGCAGATGCTCTCATCCAGAGCGACTTACAAAGGTGCTTTGCTATTTACCCAAGAAAAACCTCAGCTAGTTTGAATAGACTAATAGTTCAAAGATCCTCTAAGGTGACCATAGTCCTCTGCTATTCACCCAAGTACTCTCAGAAGAGGTGTGTCTTCAGTCTGCGTTTGAAGAAAGCAAGCGACTCGGCCATTCGGACACCCAAGGGAAGCTCGTTCCACCACTTCGGTGCAGGACAGAAAAAAGCCTGGACGCTCGTCTGCCGCGGATTTTGAGGGATGGCGGGTCGAGCCGAGCCGTACTTGAAGCTGGAAGGGCTCTTGGTGCAGATCGGCTTTTGACCATTGCCATCAAGTACGGAGGGGCTGGTCCAGTCTTGGCTTTGTAGGCCAGTGTCAAGGTTCTGAATCTGATGACCTGGGCAGCAGCTACAGGAAGCCAGTGAAGGAAACGCAGCAGTGGAGAGACATGGCTGACTTTAGGGACATTGAAGACGACCTGTGCCGCTGCATTCTGGATGAGTTGCAGGGGCCTGATGGTGCGCAGAGGGAGACCAGCCAGAAGAGAGCTGCAGTAGTCAAGTCTGGAAGTGACGAGAGACTGAACGAGCACCTGGGCGAATCTCTAGAGAGGAAGGGTCGAATTCTCCGGATGTTGTACAGGATAGCATATCATAACAGCATATCATCATGACAGCGATTTAGAAATCAATCCATGCCATGTGGGCAAAAACACTGAATCCCAGGTGAGTCCTCCCTCTGCCGTAAAAGTGCTGACCGAACATGTGTGGTTTAAGTAAAACACAGCAATGCATAGTTCTACTCTGACGCCAGCCTGAATGAATGAATCACTGTGACAAGAAACTCACTGTGACGCAAAGCTGTAGTCAGTCTGAAGACACTACAGAGAAAGGGTTTCTTATTACTCAGCTGTTGGGAGAAAGCGCCCGAGCGAAAAGCTGGACGAGGGAACCGTTTGTTCTCTAAAAATAAGTAATAATTGCCTGAAATGTTCTACAGGGCCTTCACATGCTACTGAGTCACCAAGTGCCTCGAGAACTATTGTTATTAAAAAGAAATACTTGACATTGGCAAAGAGGGCAAGCTGTTCACTGCCGTAGCCTGGAACATATCTACAGTTCTGCTCCATCAGCAGGATTATATAATATAATGCTATACATAAAGCTAGCCTAGGTCACCGGAAAAGAACAGCACTTTAATCTTATCCAGGTTCTTTTATTTTGCACTGGGGCCCAGCTGATCTATGGGGCCAATATAAAGTCCCAAAGATTCATTGGCACTGGTTACGATGGTGGCTTCAGGCAAGGGAAATTCTCATTTGTGAGCTTGTTTACGAGACATTCACATTTACAAGACTTTCTTTTGAGTGGTGGTGATGGGAATCCGGAGTCATGCTGTCTATAACACACACACACACACAACACAGCCGGTTTACTTATTATAAAAAAAATGACCAGTAAACTTATATAAGAGCCTGTTTACACCTGGTCACTTCATGTGACTACTAGAATGCATCCTGATAATATTTAGCCACATGAATTTACACTCAGTAGTCAGATAAGGTTAGTGTTTCTGTTTAGTCAGACTGAAACCTGATCGCTGTGTGGGATGGAGTATGCAAATTTGCTCATTACACAGCAGTTATTACTGGTGTTTCGGTTATACTGGGAGGGGTTTCGGGTATCTGTTTTAAATGCGTCTTTAAAACAGGTGTATTTATGTGGCTTGGTCTTATGCAGATATAATGCTAATACTCAAGATTCATAAAGAATCCAGGTGTAAACGAGGCCAAAGTCTTCTGAGTTTGTAATGTTGTATGCAAAGTAGAGGTGAATAAAAAAAGAGAAAAAAAGAGAAAAATATATATATAAAAAAAGGAAAAAAGATATTTTAGGTCAAAATCTTCTCTAAACTACTGTAAAACTATTAGCCAATAAAAGCTGATGTTAATGAATTAACATTAACATCACTCCAGATGCTTAGATGCCAAAATTGACCAAAAAAGCTGCTTTTTTTATATATATTTTTTTTTCTTTTTTTTTTCTCTTTTTTTATTCACCTCTACTTTGCATACAAAACTAAATACTACATAAACAAAGAACTTCAGCCTCATAATGAATGTAATGAAAAAAGCCGACATCAGAAATGTACAACAATGTTGTGGGTTTGATTCCCGAGCTTAGTAAGCTGCCACTGTTGGGCCCTTGAGCAAGGCCCTTTACCCTCTCTGCTCCCCGGAGCTGGAGTTGGCTGCTCTGTGTGTGTGTGTGTGTGTGTGTGTGTGTGTGTGTACTCACTGGTTCACTAGTGTGTGTGTGTGTGTGTGTGTGTGTTCACTACCACAGATGGGTTAAATGCAGAGGACACATTTCGCTGTGCAGTGCACACTGTACAGTGACAAATATGTGCACCTTTACCTTTATAATAATGTCCAAACCAAACGGATTCAATTCAGAACCAAGTAGTAGGTTAAGTTTAGGTTCGATTATGGTTAGAATTAGGTTTAGGTGCAGTAGGTTAGGTTTAGGTAAGGTTAGGGTTAGAATTAGGTTTAGGTGTAGGTTAGGGTTAGAATTAGGTTGATGTTTATTAGGTTAAATTTTAGGTTTAGGTTTAGGTTAGAATTAGGTTTAGGTGTATTAGGTAAAGTTCAGGTAAGGTTAGGGTTAGAATTATGTTTAGGTGCAGTAGGTTAGGTTAGGTTTAGGTGTAGGTTAGGTTAGAATTAGGTTTAGGTGTAGTAGGTTAGGTTTAGGTGTAGGTTAGGTGAGGTTTAGGTGTAGGTTAGGTTAGAATTAGGTTTAGGTGTAGTAGGTTAGATTTAGGTGTAGGTTAAGTTAAATTTTAGGTTTAGGTTAGAATTAGGTTTAGATGTATTAGGTAAAGTTTAGGTAAGGTTAGGGTTAGAATTAGGTTTAGGTGCAGTAGGTTAGGTTTAGGTGTAGGTTAGGTGAGGTTTAGGTGTAGGTTAGGTTAGATTTAGGTGTAGGCTAGGTTAAGGTTAGAATTAGGTTTAGGTGTAGTAGGTTAGATTTAGGTGTAGGTTAGGTTATGGTTAGAATTAGGTTTAGGTGTGGTAGGTTAGATTTAGGTGTAGGTTAGGTTAAGGTTAGAATTAGGTTTAGGTGTAGGTTAGGCTATGTTTAGGTTAGGTTAAGGTTAGAATTAGGTTTAGGTGTAGTAGGTTAGATTTAGGTGTAGGTTAGGTTATGGTTAGAATTAGGTTTAGGTGTAGAAGGTTAAGTTTATGTTAGGTTATGGTTAGAATTAGGTTTGGGTGTAGGTTAGAATTAGGTTTAGCTAAGTTTGGCTTTCGGTTGAGGTTTAAGATCAGGTAATAACATTTCACTGGTTGCTTTGTAACTTTCTCTGTTCAGATTGTCTGATGTCTGCATGTCTGGGTTCCATCAGTAATTCATGTCTATGCACAAAGTCCTCTTGAGACCAGGCTGCAATGTCTCTGGCAACATATTTATTTAACTACATGTAAAAACTTTCTCTGCAGGAACTTTAGAAGGCATCAAGCACTTCAGACGTTTCATTTATCACCACCGTTAACAATTTCACACCAAACTACTCTGATCTCCATTAGGCAGCTTAGTCGTCTGTATTTATTACACCAATGCAACCTGAACTTATCCACCATCAGGGCGGTTAGAATAGCAAGACACATGTGCGGTACATCCAGAAGCAACCTTTCACATGAGAATAACCTTTAAAAGAAGAGATAAAGAGAGAGCTTTTTAATGCTGAATATCTTCCACAGAATATCCATTTCATTAAGCTTATATTCAGTTCAGGCAGTCCCATCCCTGTAAATAAACACACCAGCATAAAGCACTGAAGTTCATTTGCAATCTAATTTGCTACCCATTATGAATCCCCAGAATTCAACCAAAATAATTGCTTTGTAGTAAAACTGTGTGTGTGTGTGTGTGTGTGTGTGTGTGTCTTTCAGATTGAGTGCAATGAAGTGCGATAGTGAATCACAGAAGCACGAGAGAGTTGCACTTCATCTTATGCAACACAGAATCGCATCCTAACCCTCCATTCAGTAAATTAGATTTTCAGAATGAGGGAAAAATCTTTATTTAAGGGGACATTTAAAAGTGTGTTTACTTCTCAGAGCTGTTTCTGCTTGTATACTGGGCTCGTTTTACTGTAGTTATTGTGATAAATATGCTTTTCTGAGTGGAAATCTTCAGTACATCTAAACCACTGACTAACTGCATGTTCAATTACAAAAGAGAAGTGTTTAATTAATTAATTATTGTTTAATTATGTTTAATTAAGGGTACTGAAGCTAATTTATGTATATGTTTTTATAAAATAAAAATTACTTTTTAATTTATTTATTTTTATTTTATTCTATTTATTTGTATTTATTTATATTTATTTTTAAATCTTGCACTGCTGTATATTTTGAGTGCATGTCAAAATATTGTGTATTGACAATAAAAATGAAAAGTGTTGTGGCATATTTTTTACTTTGTATTTATATTATATATAATATACATATAAGGTAAAAATATATGTCTAATTAAGGGTACTGAAGATAATTTCTGTATGTATTTTTTAAATAAAAGTAATTGTACTTTTTATTTATTTATTTCCTGTTTAAAATGTTTGTTGTTTTTTTTCAATTTATTTGTACTTATTTATATTTATTTATTTATGTTTAAATCTTGCACTGCTATATATTTTGGTTGCATGTCAAAATATTGTGTATTGACAATAAAATGTATTGTATTGTGGTATATATATATATTTTTTATTTATATATATATATATATATATATATATATATATATATATATATATATAACACAGGTCGATACAATATCTAAATATATATGTATATATAATACATACATGATGTCAATCTCTCTTTCTCATACACACATTATTATTATTATTATTATTATTATTATTATTACTAGTAGTATTAGTGGTGGTGTTGTTGTTCAACTGTAGTATTCTATTACAAAGAAATTGGGAACTGCTAACAAAAGCAACAAGCCAATTCCAGACCCATTCAAGCAGACTTTCTTTATTAAAACCTGCATTTTACAGGAATGTGAGCGAATGGTCATGTACGAACAATTACCCAGTACTACCAGCAGAATGAACAGAATGTAGGGTTACAGATAGCTGGCCTGCCCATTCTCCACTGCCTCTTCATTACTGACAGCATTCAGAAACAGACTGCATGCTTTGAGGTAATGAGCTTAATTGCATACTTGGGTCCAGGGAGTAATTTGCAGGCATTGTGTTGAGAGAGGTGAATGGAGATGTGGAATCAAAGAGTAATCACTTGAGGTGTGCAAAAGCTGGAGCTATAATCTTTCTATTTCACTATTAACTCACTAGATTACCTGTGCTCTAATGCAAGTGCTCCAAACACTCAGCAGCCCTGTGGGTAACTGGAGACTATGAAACCACTCTATGTATAAATGTATGGTATGATACAAACACCCAAAAGTTCCTCCAGGCCTCGTGACGTCTTGACCATGACCGTAAACAACTGTACATAAGTACAACTAGCCAAGGTCTAGAGGAAGACCCAAACGGTCATCTTCAGCTGAGAGAAAATTGGTTGGGATGGTCAGGAACAAGCCAAGAACCACCAAAACACAGGCCTTCTGTGAACTGGATGTTGCTAGAACACTAGTGTCAGTGTCCACAGTCAAGCGGGTTTTGCATCGCCATGGCCTGAGAGACTTCCATCAGAGAAAGAAGTCCAGCTCTATTTCTGGCTTTCGCTGCCAACATCTCCAAAGATCCTAAAGTACAGCATCATGGATTTCACAAACTCTCAGGGAATCGAGCCTCCTCAAATAAAACAGCGAATTGATGTTGACTCACATCAATAGCAGTAACCGCGACGTCCCGTGTGGCTCTGCATGGACTGAAAGAAACACTTACACTGAACCAGCGAGACAAGTGCACGCCTGGGGAGCCTTGGCCTACGGCTTTCAATCCGACTAACAGCTCCAGAAGCAGAGACCCGGCAGCTTCTTAAATGATGCACAGAATTATGAGCACAACCGCTCAATCAAAGGCAGCAGCACTATCTGCTGATCTGGCACTCGCTGTGCAGATGCACCGAGAGTGAATCAGGTAATTAAATATTACGGTCAGACGTTTATGATTCAACATTTGCTTTTGATGGGCTTTGCTTAAGTAACCGCACTTTTCCGCCAGCGCATAAAAGACCATAATTGAGTGTCGGACTTGAGACGGCGTATAATTTCAGTACTCAGTCGGTAAATGTTTCATTTGTGGAAGTGGAACAGTGCTGAAAAAACGAATCAATGCTTTGTAAGAGATTTTCTTTTTTTGTTGGAGACAGACGAATACATTAGTATTATTGAAAGAGCATTTCAGAGATCCGCAGCATTGTACAAATGAGCTTTCCTCAAGACACTAATACATTAAACTACAAGTGCACATTCCGTGAAATGGAAAAAGTAAATGCCCAAAAACGGGAGCGCAAAGGTTTAAATACTGTAACTACTAATATAACTAATATACCCTAATATAACTCTAAGATTTGAGTATTTACTGCAGAATAAAGGCAAAATCTAAATCTGCTGAAAGACAGGATACATCATATATCATGATGGATCAGAATTAAGGATGAGCAATACGAAATCTTATCTTCAGCATGACAAATTACGCCCTAATACTCTTTTTGAACACATCACAGGGATCCTAAGTACTTTTAGAACTGGTGGTCGGTGTAGCGTAGTTTGTAACAACACTGCCTGCCCTGTGCCAGACTACTCACAGTTATCTCAATCTGCTTAACTGAAACATCATTTGCCAATTAGCTCTGAGAGAAGTCATTATCTGCATTACTGATACTCACCACTTACTTTTTTTAGCCTGCACTGTGCATATTTATTCAATGTGCTCGACAACCAGACAGACAGCACAACTGTTTATGTGCTATTAGTTTAGTTATGTTGGGTTTGTTTGTAATTCTGACCACCTTTATTAGTGATAATAATTGATGGCATACTTGATGGCAATGGTCTAAGGACGACCCACACCAAGAGCCCTTCGAGCTTCAAGTACGGCTCGGATCGACCCGCCTTCCCTTAAAATCCACGGAAGACGAGCGTCCAGGCTTTTTTCTGTCCTGCACCAAAGTGGTGGAACGAGCTTTCCCTGGGTGTCCGAACAGCAGAGTCCAACGCTCGCTGTCCTCAAACCCAGACTGAAGACCCTCCTCATCTGAGAGTACTTGGGTGAATAGCAGAGTACTGTGGTCACCTTATTGACTTGTGTTTAGTAGAGTCTAAAGCTTAGAGGATCTTTGAACTATTAGTCTATTCAAACTAGCTGAGGTTTTTTTTGGGGTAAATAGCAAAGCTCTTTTGTAAGTCGCTCTGGATAAGAGAGTCTGCTAAATGCCTTAAATAAAATGTAAATGATTAACGCAAATATCCAGGTGATTAACGCAAACATCCAGATCAGGGTTGGCCTACTTTTTTAGTTGAAACTGTACATATTATATAATGTGAGATTATTTAAAAGTATAACAATATTACATTTTCACCATCTCACTAACCTTTAAGCTGCAGTCTCATCAGAATTAGATTTCTTTAACGTTTAAATTCCAACAACAGCAGTGTGTAGTTAGTAGCTGAGTAAATGTCATCTCTACAACATGTCTTCTGAGGACTTGTTTGCACTGAGGCATGGTTCATGATATCCAATCTTTCTTGAGGTGACCAAATATGCCAGTCACCAGGCTTTGTGTACCTTTATGAAATGGACAGAACACCTGTGAAACCCTTACTTCTGGACTCTAACTATCTGCCACTATTAACCATCATTATTCTCATTACTCTGACCATCACTGCCATGACTATATTAAGTTCTACTACACCATAATTAATATATTATGGATACATGTCTTTTTATGTTATTGATTTTTTCTGTCTTTTACTAATTACTGATTATGTAAAGCTGCTTTGTGACAACAACAGTTGTAAACAGCTATACAAATAAATCTGACTTGACCCGAGTTCGGACCAGGTCTTCTTAAACATTAACCCTTTGATGCAGACAGGCTTATTACACACTGCTGTGTATTACTCAGTAAGTACAGGGATGTCTGTAGAAACTGGTGGGACTATTTTCTGGTAATAGAAGTTTGTAATAGCACTTTTGGCCCGTCAGCAGGGTTAAATTAATTTAAAAAACACCTTTTGTGAATTAGCTCTTGTAGAAATTCCTAACACAGAGGTTCACTTACTTTTTTTAGCCTGCACTGTGGATGTAAATGTCTTCAAGTGATTATTAATTTGTGTGTTATTAATTTAGTTAGCTTGATTGTGTCTTAAATTTTAATAAAGATTTATTTATTTTTATATAGATTTAGAATGAACCAGATTATCTAGAAATGTGCATATTTTGTATGAATTTAATTATTGTAGTTTTACAAATTCCTTTGTGTGTGTGTGTGTGAACATACTTGGCCAATAAATCTGATTCTGATTCTCTTTTTTTTTTCATTCTTTAACATTTTACACTCTTTAACCTTCCTCTCCAACTACTAGGTGAGCAAATTGCTAAAACTAAAAAGCTACATTTCTCCTTTTGTAAAGACGTGTCATACTAACTCCTGACTAATCCTCAACCAGGAAAGGCAGACCTAACATGGACACAAGTTCTGTGAATAACTGCCCCATTTCTCCAGCAGCTCATAAGAAGACAATACAGTCTTCAAACACAAGTAACTCCAAAGCAACATCAAACTGGAGTGTTTTCCTCCGCTTCAGTTAATTCCTTACACTCCTGCTGATAACGGAAACAGAAAATACAGAACTCATTTTAGTCATGGGCTTATCTTGAAACAAGAAATGCAGCTTTTTCCTATTTGTTCTACTTTTCTTCCTACAAAGACAGTCACAACGTTTCTTTCATATCAGGCTGGAAACAGGTGTTCGAATGACCTGCCTGTGTACTTTACTGCGTAAAGAAAGTCTTTCAGAAGTGCAGGTAGAAAGCAGGCTGTAAGGGTTCCAGCTACTTTGCCCACAGTGGCACGGACATTCATCTAAAGATGTTAAAGGTAAGTGCTCTTAGCTACTTTCAGGTTCCTTCAGTGATGCTATAGAACAACCACTTTAGCTTCTATTAAGACATTTGGGAGTGTGAAAAACCTACACACCTGGATCTAGAGCATCCAGTTCAGTGCAAGCACAAGGGATGAGCTTTGTTTGAGGTATTTTACCCACAGTTCTTAACTTAAGAGTTTCATCTGTTACTGTGACCTGTGGTTTCAAACAGGTAGGTGCACCTGTAGATTACGCTTTTTTTTTCGGTGGACATCAACCAACGTATTTTGCTTATTGGCCAGGAGGCTTAAAGTAGTTAGCCTTGCTACTTCTGTTTTTGCAGCTAGCTATATTACAACTTAGAGTAGTGTGTTTTGTGTAATTATGGGTATTTATTGTATAAGTATGTGTATTATAGTGTAATTGTGTGTATTTTTTTTAATTATGTGTATTATAGTGTAATTGTGTGTATTTTTGTTTAATTATGTGTATTTGTTGTATAATTATGTGCATTATAGTGTAATTGTAGGTATTTATTGTATAAGTATGTGTATTATAGTGTAACTGTGTGTATCTTTGTTTAATTATGTGTATTATAGTGTAACTGTGTGTATCTTTGTTTAATTATGTGTATTATAGTGTAACTGTGTGTATGTTTGTTTAATTATGTGTATTATAGTGTAACTGTGTGTATGTTTGTTTAATTATGTGTATTATAATGTAATTGTGTGTATCCCTGTATAATTATGTGTATTATAGAGTAATTGTGTGTATTCCTGTATAATTATGTGTGTTATAGTGTAATTGTGGGTCTTTTTGTTGTGTTCTGCACCTTTTTTTGGTGCTATCCAGTTTGACTCCCCCAGTGTGGTACTAGACACTAAACACAGGAGTTCTAGTAAGTGTGACCTGACTAGATTTAATGGCTCATTTTGTAAAATAAAAAGCTCTTTAATCTGTTCTTTGCTCTTTCCCTCCTAATTTCATTGTTTTTTAAATGAATGTCATCTTCTTAATCCCATGAATCCTACCCAGAATAGGTTCTTCTATGGCATCACTCAAAGAACCATGTGAAGAACCTTTTATTTTATAAAAGTGACACAACATTCATAAAAAACAACATGCCAAAACCTTACATTTTGACATCAGTCCATGCCACATCATCAGACAAGCCAGTTCCAAATGGCCAAATATCTGCTGATGTAGCTGCAGGTTCCTCCTGAAGATGCAGCAAAGCCACTGGAAAGCTCCAATCCTACTTTTACCTGAATTTAGCAGCTTAATAATAATCATCATCACAAATGATGCTCTACTGACTGCAATATTGAGAATGGCGTCACTGCCACTGCCACTGCCACTGCCACCCCAGGCTATAACGCTGCTACTACCCTATGGAACTTTGGAGGACTAACAGCTGTGGTTCTTCAGCTAGCTATAAGAAGCAAGGTGGGTATTCCCAGTGGACATCATAGCAAAACAGACGGCTGCAAAGAGACTGAAGAGGAAGGCGTTGTTGGAGGAAACGAGGAAGATGGATTAATGGATGGACGGATGGATAGATACTTTATTGATCCCGAAGGAAATTTAGCAGCCAGTAGCAATTACACAATACAGCACAGTAATACAATACAAAAATTAAATAATAACAATAATAATTGTTATAATAAGAATAAATAGAATAAATGTAATAAATGTAAATCTACATGTAAATGTAAATGAAAGAGAACGAGAGAGAGACAGAGACTTTCAGCCCATTTCCACAGAGGTTTAGCTGCCAGTTAGACATCTTGATGTAAGCAAATTTGCTAGATAACACAACCAGACACCAGTACTGGGTTGCTGTCTTGTTGTGTTGGCTGGCTCTAGTTGAGCTGGCTAGCCAGTTTTACTTTGTGAGTTGTGTGAGGTTATAATTAGTTGATTAGCTATTCTTTGTACGTTGGCATCCCCAGCATTCCTGTGTGTTATAATCCGCCATTAGCAGCACATTGTCACTGGGTCAGGTTTCATCAGCTTGGCATGCTATGAATTGTGTGCAATGCTTGCTCAAATTTGGACTTTCAGTGGAAAATGTACGTCTTTATGTGGGACTGAAATCCAATTCAGAACATATTTGGTCAATAAAACCTTCTGATTGATTTTGATTGCATCTGGTCAAATCTCAAAGTCAATTTCAGCTCCAGCTCCTGAAACTGTGATGCATTTCTCACCAAAGTCAGAGAGTCTTTCCTCTGAATGGAAAACAGTCAAGGGCCAAACTTGCCTCCCAGTTCAAGCAGACCAAAACTTGCTAGTGCACCATCTTCTGTGTAGTAACACCGTGCTGTATTCATCTGAGCGTGACCCCAGTGGGAGATTAGATAAGACAAAATCACTGAGCTGAGAAAATGCCAGTGGAGTCACAAACCCAGCAACAAACGGAAACTTATTAAACAACACAAAACAGCCAAGGCCAAAGGGCTATTTTTGCCCTGTGTTACACTATATGGACAAAAGTATTGGGACGCCTGCTCATTCATTGTTTGTTTTCAAATCAAGGCCATTAAAAACTGGGTATTTGTCTCTATTGTCCAGGAAGATGGACAATAGATTCGATTTTGGAACAGAATTGCTGTGAGGATTTGATTGCATTCAGTGACAAGAGCATTAGTGAGGTCAGGATGTTGGATGATCACCACCCCACCTCATCATCCCTAACTCCCCAACTCATCCCATCCATCATTCCAGGGGGGCTTTCCAGGGGCTTTGTACACCTCTAGCTCACATCTGGCATTAGGCGGCATGGTGCCAGTATAGGTTCATATTTATCTGCTCGAGAGAGTCCTATTTTATTGGCAGCACTTCTCTACAGGGTCTAGACAAGCTGTGTGTAAAAGCTAGACATTATGTGGAGGTTCTTTAAACTTTTAAAAAGGATCTTCATAATAGCACATCCCATTACCATTCATTAGAAAGTTCTTCAGGGAACCACAAGTGGCTCTTCTATGGTATCGCCCCTTTTTAAATAGGTAAACATGCCCTATGCATAAGCTTCCTCCACATGCCATGCTTTGGTCCTAGCCCACATCTTTGTGCGTCCCTTTTGATTCCAAACCTCAACACTTACCTTCCTCGCTATCTGGGCTTCGGAGACTCCTGGTTGCCATGGTTACAAGCAGTGCAGATCAAACTATGGCCATTTCTTGGGGAGAAGTAAATAGAGTCTATGTCCTATTTACAGATAGTGAAGGAGAGCAAGGGAAACAAGCAGCCACAGAGGTCTCAAGGGGAGAGGAACAGGTGTTGTATCTTCTCTATTATCCATAAATATGTGAAGCAGCATGCAAAGTAGTGTTCCTGCACTCGCTGTACACACTGACGAAAGAGAAGGTCCAGACGCAGCTGTCTGGAAGAGGCTAGAGGCGTGCTTGGAGTCTTGGGAGACTTATATGTTTCGCAGTTGAAATGGAACAACTCCCAGAGCTACAAACCAGGCCTGAAACGAAGACAGGGTGAGTAAACCATCCGAGGGCTAGAATTGATTTTCTGATTCGCTTCTTCGACGGGAGGCTCGTAGAGAACGAAATAGAGTCTCAGATGGGTTGTTTGTGGCTTTTGAGGTCATGCTTGAGAATAATATGGTGTCATCTTTAGGGGATTAGGAGGCACCAAAAAGTGAAAACTGTGGTACACCATAGAGAAGCAGTCCGTGTGAAGATGCTGTCCAAAAATCTAGTGGAGACACCCTGATCTTCATATCCTTTTGCCTTTGTGGAGATCCAAATCTGCCTGTACACAGTATGTGTAGAATGTAGTATGTTTGTGGACACCCCTTGTAATGAATACAATGAATATAGCTTGTCTAGTCCTTGTAGAGATGTCCTGCAAATAGAATAGGACACTCTGGAGCACATAATCCTATTGAACCTATTGGTGCCACCATGCTGCCTAATGCCAGGCGGGGTCTAGAGGGGTATAGAGCCCCCCAGCATTGAGCTGTGGAGCAGTGGAGGATTATTTTTGAGAGAAGTTGGGGATGATAAGGTGGGGAGGTGATCGTCCAACATCATGACCTAACTAACTAGCTCTTGTCATTGGATGCAATCAAATCCTCACAGCAGTGCTTCTCGAAAATCTAGTAGAAAGCCTTCATCCCTGGACCGTAGAGACAGTTACTCCAACAAAAGCAGGATCTATTTTTTAATAACCTTGATTTTAGAACAAACAGTCAATGAGCAGGTGTCCCAATACTTATTTTCTTCCATAAAGTAGCTGTTTAGCTATCACCGCTGGATAAGAGAGCTCTTGCTGTCTTTGGTACAGAGGGCATGATCATGAAAAGCTAACTGGGACAGTTTTCCACGTGCCCAGTGACACAGCATCTCCGGAGACGAGCTCTGAGCCGAGCTGGAGAGAGGATTCTGCCTCCAGCCACTCTTTCTGTTTCGACCTCACAACTGTCAAAATGTCAGAGCCATAAAGGTCAAGCAAAAGACAGAAGAGAGGAAGACAGAGATCAGAAACACAAATCGGCTTATCGCTCCCTTGGCCCCATTCATTCTGGCTAATGTTGGGGAGTCACACCACAGGTCAGGAGAGACCCAGGCTCAGCAGAGTGCAGCGCACAGGAGAAAGCTCAAAGCTGCCGTCTCAGAGACGCCGCTAATTCAGTTACCTGAATTCAGACCAGGTAATTGATTACCAATTCAGACGGGAAAGTTTGAGGTGGGTTTCATAAACGAATCATACGATACCATCATCTCACCTTCTTCTCATTAACTCTCCATAATTACGTTACTAGCTGTATAACGGCAATAAGCGCAAATGAAAAATACCTCCAATCAATAAACTGGCTTTAATATGTTTGAATATTTTAACAGCAGTTCTGTGTTTGTGCTTCGTGTCTCGCAGAATAAGAGAGTTTTCACAGTAGAGCTTTTTTTCTGGACCCAGGTCCACTTGCTCTGGTCGAGTGTGAAAGCTGTGGTCCTCCAGAAATGGTCAGTCTGGGGTTCACTTCTTGTGTCATGTCTGCGTTATGTGATTGGTTAGTTTTGTCACGTGACTGCTTCGACGGTTGTGTGCTGATCCCCATCCAATGATACGAATCATATGCATTCATTGGATGGGGTGTCCACAAACATTTGGCCATATATATATATGGCCAAATGTTTGTGGACACTCCATCCAATGAATGCATTCGTAATGAATGCAAGTGCACAGACACACAAACTGTCTAGAACCTGTAGAGACGTCCTGCCAGTAGAATAGGACTCTCTGGAGCACATAAACAACAAACTATTGGCACATTGAGGGGTATAAAGGCTCCCATCATTGAGCTGTGGAGCAGTGGAACTGTGTTCTCTGGAATGATGGATGGTCCTTCATCCAGTATTTTTGGGATGCGTTGGGGATGATATATACATTCTGTATATTACATTATATTAATGTAATTACTGCACTGCAATCACTTTTTCTAGTACTTCTTATTATATAATTGGGTTATATTATGTATAATATAGCTGTATTTATTAATATAGCTGTATTTATAGTCAGGTTTACTGTTTCTTATTTGCCACTTCTTACTACTATTTTAAGTGCCTTTATTATGCTGCTCTCTTGTTTGATTTTGCTGCTGTAAAAACTGACTTTCCCCATGGGATAAATAAAGTGATCTATCTATCTATCTATCTATCTATCTATCTATCTATCTGTCTGTCTATCTATCTATCTATCTGTCTGTCTATCTATCTATCCGTCTGTCTGTCTATCTATCTATCTATCTATCTATCTATGAGCTATTTCTTTATTTTCTTTATTTTTATTTAGTTAGTTATTTTGCTATTTTGAGCATTATGCAATAAATTACATGCATTTCCTTCCTAGTGGCTAAATACATCCCTGTGGGCAACAGATAATGCTGATGTTCATGATGATGATGATGTTCATGGTGATGGTGATGATGATAATGATAAGATCGTGAACTGCGAGAGGAGAAAACCATCCATCCAATCTGGAGCTAAGTATCCATGACAGTCACTTTCTTTTCAAATAAATCATTTGTGGCCAGTCATCACTTTCTGTCCCCCAATGTCTTTGTAAGAGCTGCATTTTCTTTTTTGCTTAAGTCAGTCATATTGGTTTTAGTGTAATCAAAGGCCTCCGTTCTTTCCTTCTTTCTTTGTTATTTGAAGCAGAGAATTCACAGCACTCCCAAGTCCTGAACGCAACCCTCATTAAGCCTCTTTTTATTGGCACACAGTACAGAGCTTAGAGTAAATCTATGAAATGCTGAGTGTGAAGAGAGAGCACACATACCCACACACAAATCCTCACTCACACACATAAACATATACACACACACACACAATGAAACAGATGTGTTGAGAAGATATAAGCAGTATAGATGAGCCTCGAGGATTTGGTATTATTTCATTACTCCATTGTAAATGCCCCGTAGATGCTCACCTAACATTCAGCTAACTCTCTGCTGAACACCTATTCAATGCAACTGAACTCCCAGCTGAACTCTAGTGACTGTTGAAGGTAACCCTGCACCCTAACCCTGACCTTAACCCTAACTTTAACCTTGAATCAACCCTAGAACTTAATCCTAACCTTGACCTAAACCTTAAATCTAACCCTAACCCTTAACCTTACGCTTGAATTAACCCTAAAACCTAACCCTTTACTTGACCTAAATCTCAAATCTAACCCTGAACCTAAGCTTCTGCTTACCCTTGAATCAACCCTAAAACCTTGAATTTTAACATTGAATCAACCCTAAAACCTACTCCTAACCTTAATCTTGAATCAACCCTAAAACCTACTCCTAACCTTAATCTTGAATCAACCCTAACCCTAACCCTAAAACTTAACCCTAACCTTGACCTAAACCTTAAAGCTAACCCTAACCCCAACCCTGAACCTAACCTTAACCCTAACCTTGACCTTAACCATAAATCTAACCCTAACCTTTAACCTTACCTTTGAATTAGCCCTAAAACCAAACCCTAAACTTGACCTAAATCTCAAATCTAACCCTAAACCTATCTAACTTAAACTTAAAGCTAACCCTAACCTTACCCTTGAATCAATCCCTAACAATTAACACTAACCTTGACCTTAACCTTAAATCTAACCCTAACCTTAATGTTGAATTAACCCTAAAACCTAACTTTGACCTAAGCGTCTCTACTTCCTCCGGAAGCTGAGAAAGGCCCGTCTCCCTCCACCCATCCTCACCCTCTTCTATAGGGGAACCATAGAGAGCATCCTAAGCAGCTGCATCACTGCCTGGTTTGGGACCTGCACAGCCTCTGACCGCAAGTCCCTCCAACGCATTGTGAGGACAGCTGAGAAGATCATCGGAGTCTCTCTCCCCTCCGTCATGGACATTTACACCACCCGCTGCATCCGCAAAGCAACCAGCATTGTGGATGACTCCACCCACCCTTCACACAGACTGTTCTCCCTCCTGCCATCAGGAAGAAGGTACCGCAGCATCCGGTCCAACACGACCAGACTCTGCAACAGCTTCTTCCCCCAAGCCATCAGACTCCTCAACACAACTCAACTTCTGAACTGATATCTTTCTGGTACATGTACACTCTCCCTCTCTCTCTCTTTCCAACCATTTACCCCAGATAACATGGGAAGCATTTTTTGCACAAGCATTTGCACTAATAACTTTACTACCTCACTGGACTCTATTTATCGCACATTGCACAACTTGCACACTACAGTCATTATTTATTATCCTCTGTCTGTACTGTGTTGTCTGTCCGCACTTGTTTGTTTGTGTTGCACTTGTGTCTTGTATGCACTGTCTATGTTGCACCATGGTCCTGGAGGAACGTTGTTTCGTTTCACTGTGTACTCTGTATGTAGTTGAAATGACAATAAACCCACTTGACTTGACTTGACTTGACTTGACCTTAAATCTAACCCTAACCTTACCCTTGAATCAACCCTAAAACCTAACCTGGACCTAAACCTTAAATCTAACCCTAACCTTACCCTTGAATCAACCCTAAAACCTAACCTGGACCTAAACTTTAAATCTAACCCTAACCTTACCCTTGAATCAACCCTAAAACCTAACCCTAATCCTTAAATCTAACCCTAAACTTGACCTAAATCTCAAATCTAACCCTAAACCTATCTAACTTAAACTTAAAGCTAACCCTAACCTTACCCTTGAATCAATCCCTAACAATTAACACTAACCTTGACCTTAACCTTAAATCTAACCCTAACCTTAATGTTGAATTAACCCTAAAACCTAACCTTGACCTAAACCTTAAATCTAACCCTAACCTTAATGTTGAATTAACCCTAAAACCTAACCTTGACCTAAACCTTAAATCTAACCCTAACCTTACCATTGAATCAACCCTAAAACCTAACCCTGACCTAAACCTTGAATCAACCTTAAAACCTAACTCTGACCTAAACCTAAAACATAAATCTAACCCTAATCTAAAAAGGTAGGATTAAGGTTAGAGTTAGGGTTAGATTGAGTTGCATTTAAGAGGCATTCGGTAGAATTCAGTAGAACACCATGAGGTGTCTGCAATGGACCATCCTAATAAAGTGTTACCAAGGGTTTGTCCAATGTCAACAACACAGCTGCAACAGCACTGAAACTTACTGAAGCGCACCATTAAAATGAGCAACTACTTCATCATAAACACTAAACCCAGGTCCAAAGCTCCAGAAGGCATTAACAGAGACTCCACACGCAGTCAGTTAACCACAGGCCCACTTCCATGAATCATAATCAGCTCATTTATTCCCTTCTATAAAACTATGATTATACATTTACATTACATTTACATTCCTTCATCTTAATCCTCATTAGGTCATCAGAGTGTGCTATGGGTTCATTTCACTTGCTTTCGCTCCCTCTCTCTCTCTCCCTCGTGCTCTCTCCCCCTCTCTCTCTCTCTCTCCGTGGTGGAGTGGCTCTCTGGGCTGATTCTGACAGTGCAATTATTTTGATCAAACACCAAATTATCTCATATCTGCTCAGGCCTGAGAGTGAGCGCAGAGCCGGTGCTGTTTTATTTAAGAGCTGGAGAGAGCCGTGTGTGAACCTAAAGCTAAAGCCACAGAGGCAGGTCCAGAATACTGATGACCTTGTTTAGAGGAGGTGAGATCATCCAGTCGAACTTTCCACAGAGTGGCGGCTTCCGAGAGGAACGTTAACAGCAGATAAAATCTTAATCCTAAACCCCAGGCCTTAAATAAACACACACATTAATTCCATCAACAGGCAGCACTCTACAACACAGAGGTGCCAGAAAGGCTTCTGCAGAGCTTTTCATCCCACCACAGTGGAGCAGGTACTAGAGGTCCTAGATCCATATTTTTTGGGGGGCGTATTTATATATATTGTTGCTGTCCAATAAAAAACATTTACAAAAACGGTTTTGGAGATCGGATCATGTTCAGATTTATCTATCTATCTATTTATCTATCTGTCTGTCTGTCTGTCTGTCTATCTTTCTATCTATCTATCTATCTATCTATCTATCTTTCTATCTATCTATATGTCTATCTATCTGTCTGTCTATCTATGTATCTGTCTGTCTGTCTGTCTGTCTATCTTTCTATCTATCTATATGTCTATCTATCTGTCTGTCTATCTATGTATCTGTCTGTCTGTCTGTTTTTCCATCTATCTATCTATCTATCTATCTATCTATCTATCTATCTATCTATCTATCTATCTGTCTGTCTATCTGTCTGTCTGTCTATCTGTCTGTCTATCTGTCTAAGTATCTATCTATCTGTCTGTCTGTCTGTCTATCTGTCTATCTATCTATCTGTCTGTCTGTCTATGTATCTGTCTGTCTGTCTGTCTGTTTTTCTATCTATCTATCATCTGTCTGTCTATCTGTCTAAGTATCTATCTGTCTGTCTGTCTATCTGTCTATCTGTCTAAGTATCTATCTGTCTGTCTGTCTATCTGTCTAAGTATCTATCTGTCTGTCTGTCTGTCTGTCTGTCTGTCTATCTATCTATCTATCTATCTATGTCTGTCTAAGTATCTATCTGTCTGTCTGTCTATCTATCTATCTGTCCATCTATCTGTCTATCTGTCTAAGTATCTGTCTGTCTGTCTGTCTGTCGAAGTATCTATCCGTCTGTCTGTCTGTCTGTCTGTCTGTCTATCTATCTATCTATCTATCTATCTATCTATCTACCTGTCTATCTACCTGTCTATCTACCTGTCTATCTCTCTGTCTATCCAAGTATCTATATATCTATGTATCTATCTATCTGTCTGTCTATCTATCTATAAATCTAGAGTATTATGGTCTTCATATTAACTTGTGTTGAGTAGTGTAGTAGTGAGGTATCTTTGAATATTAGTCTATTTAAACTAGCTGAGGTTTTTCTTGAGTAAATAGCAAAGCACTCCACCAGTGCCACCAGATGAATAATTATTTAATAATGTTGTTGAGGTGACTAGTACATAGTAACGTAACACAGGGAATCAGGTAAAAACAGTCACTGGAATCCACTACAGTTACAGTGAAGTAAGTAATTAGATTACAGGTAGATTACAAGCAGGATTACATTACATCTTAAACAGGACCACTGGTCTTACCATGTTTGTGGCTAATCCAGTGAGCAAGCAGTTGCTGATGTTCGTCGAGACTTTTTCTTGGCTTTTTTAATGACACACACAGAGCTAGTTGACTGTGCTAGCGCCCCCCTGTGGAGAATCTCGAGTTTGCCTTCCTAAGCTTGCTGGAAGTTTTAACTGCAGGCAGTTCTTCTTCACAATCCCACCCATTTTGTGCAAAATACCCTTTCTAAAACAACCCCAGAACATGTTGCTACCACGCTTAACAGTCGGTACAGTGTTTCCCATTGTACTGTGTCCTGGTCAATCCAATGATTGCTCTACCAGCTATAGTCAACCATGATCACTAACAGGACATTAAGATGCCTTGGCAAGTTACAAAAACACAACTTTCATTTACATTCATGGTATTTAGCTGACGCTCTTATCCAGAGCTTCTTACAGGGTTACTCATATTAAAGAGGTGAGTCAATGGAGTGTTAGGAGTCTGGCCCAAGGACTCTTATTGGTGTAGCACAGCATAGTCACCCAGACCAGGAACTGAACCCTGGTCTCCCACATGGTGTGGTCGCTCACTGGCAGGTAGTTGTGTTATCTATTGCACACCAACCACTTTCAGCACCACTGAATGAACGATAATAGTATACTGTTGACCCTATATATATGATTTTGACCCTATATTGATTTCAGAAAACTCTATTTTTCTCATTCCCTCGAAATAAAACAGCTGAAAGAAATCACTCAAAGGTGCAATACTGCCATGCCATTCATGTCCATGATGAGCGTATGTAAACTTCTGACCACAACTGTTATTATACTACATAGACTACTGTACAAACCCTTATAAAAATCAAGCAACCCTCCGTATATACATGTTAGGTAAAGAGACAATCCCCACCTCAAAAGCATACAGACAGTAAAAGACAGCAGCATAAAGTCTCCTGGTGTCATACAGTAACCGCAGTAGTTGATATTTCTAATATATGGCTCAACACACACACACATACAAAGGTGAGGGAGCAGGATTTCAGGACTGCGGACAGCTCCCCGAAGCCACAGCCCAGGACAGAAGCCATACTTACACGCTTCACTGAAGCCTATGCACCACTTGCATTAAGCTGCATACACTGCTATGAAGAACAGGAGCGGCTGCTGCTGAGCTTTACTGCACAGGGGTATGTTTCTGCTTTATATGCCCAAGGAGCTCTACCCTTCGTACGTTCAGTGACCCATGCAAATCAAGACTGTTTGGGCAAGCTAAAACCTGTCACTGTCAATTAATAGCAGAGGAACAAAGTAATCCCCACAAAGAGAGGCATTTTATTAGCCTAATATAAACCTGCGATGGACTCCAATGGTGTAGGTGACCCGAGGAAAAAGAAACGGAGTGTTATAAAGAGTCTGATAGTTTTCATTTATTATACACTCTTACGGTGTTTTCACACCTGAAAGTCAGGACCAAGGTCTAAACCAATCCAGCCAATATGCTCATATAGAGCTCACATTTGTGGAACGTGGGGTACCTAGCTCTATATGAGCATATTGGCTAGGTAGCTACCCCACGTTCCACCAATGTGAGCTCTATATGAGCATATTGGCTGGGTAGCTACCCCACGTTCCACCAATGTGAGCTCTATATGAGCATTTTGGCTGGGTAGCTACCCCACGTTCCACCAATGTGAGCTCTATATAAGCATATTGGCTGGGTACCTACCCCACGTTCCACCAATGTGAGCTCTATATAAGCATATTGGCTGGGTACCTACCCCACGTTCCACCAATGTGAGCTCTATATAAGCATATTGGCTGGGTACCTACCCCACGTTCCACCAATGTGAACTCTATATAAGCATATTGGCTGGGTACCTACCCCACATTCCACCAATGTGAGCTCTATATGAGCATATTGGCTGGGTACCTACCCCACGTTCCACCAATGTGAGCTCTATATGAGCATATTGGCTGGGTACCTACCCCACGTTCCACCAATGTGAGCTCTATATGAGCATTTTGGCTGGGTAGCTACCCCACGTTCCACCAATGTGAGCTCTATATGAGCATTTTGGCTGGGTAGCTACCCCACGTTCCACCAATGTGAGCTCTATATAAGCATATTGGCTGGGTACCTACCCCACGTTCCACCAATGTGAGCTCTATATAAGCATATTGGCTGGGTACCTACCCCACGTTCCACCAATGTGAGCTCTATATAAGCATATTGGCTGGGTACCTACCCCACGTTCCACCAATGTGAGCTCTATATGAGCATTTTGGCTGGGTAGCTACCCCACGTTCCACCAATGTGAGCTCTATATGAGCATTTTGGCTGGGTAGCTACCCCACGTTCCACCAATGTGAGCTCTATATAAGCATATTGGCTGGGTACCTACCCCACGTTCCACCAATGTGAGCTCTATATAAGCATATTGGCTGGGTACCTACCCCACGTTCCACCAATGTGAGCTCTATATAAGCATATTGGCTGGGTACCTACCCCACGTTCCACCAATGTGAGCTCTATATAAGCATATTGGCTGGGTTGGTTCAGACCTTGGTCCTGACTTTCAGGTGTTTCAGGTGGGCATGAGCTCTGTTGTGTTTTACTGGGACCCAGTGGGCTTCCCAAATGGGCCCCATTGTTACAGCCCACCTTAATCTTACATGGGTCCCATCTAGGCCACATATGCAGTGTTCAATCCATTGTCGGTCCATGTTTAGCCCCTCCTGGACAAAAGTATTGGGACTGCTCATTCATTCAATCTGAAATTTTTAGAGTTCACCCTGCTTTTGTTTGAGTAACTGTCTCTAATTCTAGGGAAGAATGCTTTCTACCAGATTTTCGGAGGGGCATTGTACTGAGGATTTGATTGCATTCAGCAACGAGAATGTTAGTGAGATCAGAATGGTGGATTATCACCATCCCACCTCATTTCAGACTCCACAGCTTTTCCCCAAAATATTAGCCGGAGCCCAAGATATAGCCCAAGTCTGACATCAGCCATGGTGCCAGTTGGTGCATATCTATCTGCTCTAGAGACCCCTATTTAATTGTCAGTACCTCCCTGCCAAAACTAGACAAACTGTCTGTGTGTGCATTTGCACATCTGTGTCAGCAATAGGTGCAACTTAAAAGCTGTCAATGGCAATTATGGAAATGAATTAAGAGAACGAATACCACTCATAACAACCTTGACCCGCAAACAAAGCTGCACTGCTGTGCAATACCTGCTGACCGCAATAGATTTTTATTCATGGCCAGTCTCCAACTGTAAAGTGCTCTAGAGAGAGAGAGAGAGAAGTACAGTGGCTTTTGGTAAATGGAAATCAAAGCCCAGTAAGCTGGCTTAGCAGGCGCTAAAGAGTACTTTGGGGGACACTAAGAGTCACTTAACTGTTGGTTAACTCTTTCAATTAATAACACCTGTTTAAAAAAGGCTGTTCTGATGAAACGAATCTCCAGCTGAAAGCTGTTAATGTGAGCAGAGGA
This sequence comes from Salminus brasiliensis, assembly GCF_030463535.1. NCBI lineage: Eukaryota > Metazoa > Chordata > Actinopteri > Characiformes > Bryconidae > Salminus > Salminus brasiliensis. Next base: position 7,161,787 of record NC_132888.1, read on the forward strand.
TCTGACACTAAAGCTAAAGAATCTAAACCTCTTTTTAATTTGACCCACACTGAGAGTGCTAATGGGCAAACCCCAGATACGTCCAAAACAGCTCAATACACAATGGCTGTGTTCTACTTTCAGTTCAGCTCAGGCTGCAGTATGTAGACCTATAACGTATATATATATATATATATATATATATATATATATATATATATATATATATATACACATATATATATATACTTCAGTCATAGTGAAGTCGGCGAACACAAACTAGCCAACAGAGATCAGACAGACCATGTACTATTCGGTGGAGGTGCTGCTATTTCACAAACTACAAAGTGCACTACAGAGGGGAGAAGGAGTGATTGGGGACTGGGTCTTACCAAGTAAACACTGCCTGCTGCTTTTTGGAAGCATGCAAGACTTCTCTCAAAGATTCAACTTTAGAAGAGCTTCTCCACTCAGCTCAGAGTTTGGACTGTTTATGAACATATGGGGGAGGTGCAGCTCCACAGGCGAGGAGGATACGCAGCTACTGTTTCTCAATATGTCCGTTCTCGTGCCTGGCGTCATCTTCCACTGACCAAGCTGCATTCTAATACTCAAGAAATCATTTGCCAAGAATGGAAATGTTAAATTTCCTGGATGTGTTCGTTCTCCAATATGAAAATCGAGGATGCACTGTTTTTTCACTTGCTAATGAGCACCAATGGAAATACCCAGAAGTCATTGCGAATTTAGTGCTGAAGCAATGGCAGAAGATGCTGGTCAGATCCACGATTGTACGTTTTTTAAAGTTTTCTTATTTTTATTAAACGGTGCCACTCAGTAGGCACCTCTCGGTGGTCTGCCAACCACCATTGGCCCAGAAGAAGAAGAAACAGAGCACCTGGGTAATATGGTTAGTCTAAGTAGATTATGCAATTATATTATATAGTTATATCTGTCTCTTTACCTTCTCTGAGTAAATGGCCACCCAGCCCGACCTGATGGAAAATTGCCTGCTGAGGTCCCTTCTCCCTGCGTCAAACCAGCTGCCACCTACCAGTACAACCAGCAGGCCCCGCCCCCACCACCACCCATGCCAGACCAGCGGCACACCCTCCAACCACTGCTACCTGTTTAATGACCATGTTAAAACCTAAATGGACTCTTAACTATCTGCCACTATTATGATTATGATCAGAGCAGTTCAACAGTTTAGAGGTTTGGTAATTTTTATCAATAATCTATAAATAGTTTTGATCAGAGGAGGACGGGTCGGGTCCCCCTTGTGAGTCTTGGATCCTCCCAAGGGTTTCTTCCTCCAGCTCTGAGGAAGTTTTACCTTGCCATTGTCGTCGTTGGGGTCTGCTCACTGGGGGTCTTCTTACGTTATTTCTTCTTTGTCTCTGTTTTTTACTAATTACTAATTATGTTAAGCTGCTTTGTGACGACAACAGTTGTAAAAAGCTATACAAATAAATCTGACTTGACTTGACTTATATCGTGAGGCTCGTACACCCTCCTGTGGTAGCTTTAGCTAAGCTGGTAAGCTGTGGATTGCGCATTGGCAGGTACACAGCACATCTCAATAGGTGTCCTCCATCCTTGAGTTCGGTCTTCTAAGATAACTGGTCACGAAGTCCTTTCTTCATGTTCTTTGTATTGAGAAACACCCGGTAAGTTCAACTAGTCACTAGTAGTCATGACTGGCAATTACCATATCAATGGCAGGAAGAGAGCTGTGATTGGTGGAGAGAGCTTATGTGGAGAGAGCTGATCATCCTCAAAAAGACAGAACTACAATGGTCCTCTTCCTCAATTCAGCCTTAATATCCTAAATACAGTTTCTACTCTTGAAGGGCTCAGATTTCCGTAGGTTTGAAGAGTAAATCAGCTCTGGTGCAGGTCCAGTTGCAGTGGGACACAGAAAGAGGCCTGAGGCCACGTGTATAGCTCTGGAACAGCAGACAGAGGTGTACGGCTGGAGAGGACAAAGGCGCAGTGAGCGGAGGCTGAGACACTGCACTGCTCTGACATTAGCATATGTTCAGAGAGAAGCAGTCAGTTTGAGTTTGGCCATAAAGAGAAAGGCAGAGAGAGGGAACTACGCCTTAGGGTGAAGCCAGTCACATCTGATTTGATATCAAAGGTGCTTCCATGAAACCCAGCTGAAATACAGCACAGCCATTTGATTTCCAATTGCATTTTATGGAACTCATGACTAAAATCAGTGGCCTTCAACAAAATATTACCTGTCTGATAAAGGCTGATAAATGTTTTAGGGCCTGTGTATGTTTTTCTATCAGCAATATACCTTCAATATTCCTATTTAACAAGGAAACAACCTTCAAGATTAAGCTAACAATTCAATTGCTTCAATCTCCACATACAGAATCATCTATATATTCCATATTTCACCTTCAACATCATATCCACTGTAATATATGCAATGACCAGAAGGCTGAGGCTGCATTAGACACAGGCTCACCAATCCTGAACAGCTGAAGACTGGAAAAGACTTTGCTGGTCTGATGAACCTCGATTAAAGCTGAGGCTCACAGATGTCAGAATTTGGTGCCAACAGCTGGAATCCATAACCTCAACCTGCCTTGTGCCAATAGTCCAGACTGACCGAGGTGGTGTAATGGTGTAGAGAATGTCACATCCCATTTGAGGATTGCAGCTGACCATGCGTATCCCTTCCTGACCACAATTTACCCATCGTCTAGAGCTACTTTCAGCATGATGACGCAATATGTCACAAAGCGAAGGTCATCTAAGACTGTTTCTGTGAACAATGCAATGGCTTTAGTGATCTTTAGTGGTCTTCTCAGTCACTGGATCGGATCTGAATCCAAGAGAGCAGTTTTGGGATGTGGTAGAACTGGAGAATCACAGCGTGAAAGGGCTCCTGTGTGACGCAGTCATGCCAACATGGACCAGAACCTCAAAGAAATGTTTCCAACATCTTGTTGAATCCATTCCATTAAGAACTGAGGCTGCTTTGAGAACAAAAGGAAGCACCACCCAGTATTAGTTATGTTGCTTTGGGATTGTATATAATGAATACACCTATCAGTTAACATGAAAACCACTGACAGGTGACGTGAAACAGCAAGGGAACTTAGCCAGTACTTAAAGAAGGTGTGATAAAATGAGAGCCAAATTATAAGGGCTAAGCGACTGGGTCAGAACATCTCCAAAACATCAGGAAGGTCTTCTGGGGTGTTCCCGGTATGCAGCTGGACACCTAAGGCTCATTCATATGATCCACGGAGGCCCCACCTCACAACCTACAGGACCGGATCTCACAGGACACCTTTAGAGGTCTTGTGGAGTCCGTACCTTGAATGGTCAGATCTGTTGTGGCGGAAGAAGAGGGACCTACTCAATATTAGGCAAGTGGTGTTGATGTTATGACCGATTAATGTATATATCATATATATCTATATAAGTAAGTTCAAATCTAAAGTAAAAAGTAAGTAAAAACCTCAGTAACAAAAATCATTGGTTCTACAGATTAATCCAGGACAAAATTGTGTCTGGAAATGTATGAAAACACACACACTCTCTCTCACACACACACACACTCTGACAGAGCAGATAAGGCGGAATGGTTACAATAGGACATGGCACACTGAAGGACCTCCATCAGTCTACAGCATGAGATAAGGAGCAGACCATCAGTGCGTTTAACCCACAGAAATGCACTCACAGCATTAGAGAGAGAGAGAGAGAGAGAGAGAGAGAGAGAAACAGAATAGAGGGAAAGACAACAGAGGTGCAGGTGGGAGGTGCGGCGTGAGAGCAACAGTAGGTGAAAGAGCAAGTAAAACGGCTGTCCACACACACACATGTCTGGTCCTTCAGTGCCACTGGGACACACTCTGTATTGCAGGTGTGAGTGTCCATTAGCATTCAGGTCACAAAGCTTTATGGAGTGGAGAGTGGTACTAAAAAACACACACACACACACACACACACTCGCAGAGCTGCTGCAGTTATAGCTCTGTGCAATCAACACTTTCACTCACCTGCTGATTGCAAGGTTCGCATAGCAGTACAAATCAAGAGTCTTTCTTTCTACAGTCCGAGTGTTTGAACTTCAAATCTTAACCAATTATTATGATATTCTCCCCTTAGCACGTACAATAGTATAGCATAATCATATCATGGAAATAACATGATGTTAAGATGTTTATTCCTGATGGTAGGGATTTTAAATCAAGGTATTTTTGCATCTATCTAGACTTAAAGCAGCAGTATGCAGCAATTTTACCTTAAATGGCAGCTTCAGAATCATGCTGATGCTCCACTGACTGTTATAGGAAGAATGACGTCTCCGGCATTGCCACTCCAGACCCCAGTGATGCTACTGCACTATGGAACTCCATGAAACCTCTCCCCAGAACTGCGCAACGTTACGTCACGTTAGTGTAAAATCCTGTAGTATTGCTCTACCGCCTCAGTCCACATGCTTCTCTACCTTCCCATGCTGGTTCTGTGTCTTTCTGCTTGTCAAGAAGTGCATGTCAATTACACTCCCCAACTGTAGGGGGAGCCCAGGAGCACAAAATACCAATTCTTGTGTAAGGCTGCTTTAAATGGACTACTGTATGTTATATTAATGTATTTTGTTGTAATGTTGTTTCAGTAAACATTTCATAATGAAAACACCAGTAGAAAGACTACATTATATGGGCAAAAGTATTGGGACACCTCTTCATTCATTGTTTCTTCTGAAATCAAGGGTATTAAAAAGAGTTTATCCTGTATTTGTAACGGTCTAACGGTCTGTAACGGAGTAACGGTCTCTTATGTCCAGCAACAAGGCTTTCTACTAGATCTTGGAGGAGCATTGTAGTGAGGATTTGATTGCATTCAGCGACAAGAGCATTAGTGAGGCCAGTATGTTGGATGATCACTATCCCACCTCATCCCAAACTCCTGAATTCATCCCAAAAATATTGGATGAAGCGCCGTCTATCATTCTAGAGAACACAGTCCTTCCACTGCTCCACAGCTCAATGCTAAAGGGGCTTCATACCTCTTTAGTCCCTAGTCCATGCCTGGTGTTAGCCTTGGGGCCAACAGGTCCATGTTTATCTGCACCAGAGAGTCCTATTCTGTTGGCATTACTTATTTACAAGCACTAGACGAGATGTGTGTGTGCATTTAAACATCTGTATCAGTAGCTGAATGCATTCATTAGAAGGGGTGTCCACAAACATTTGGACATATAATTTCGCTACCGGCCGAAGCCTTAGCTTCTTGAAAAACACTACATATTATACACCTTTAAAGACTTGAGCATATTCTCGGCCTGAAAGTTCTTAGTAACAAGCTCCCATGAGTTTATCAGTCACTACCTGTGTTAGCTTTGCATCGTTAGCTTGCAGCTGACCAGTATTAAATGTATTTCTTGCTGTACCCAACTCCCTATATATATATATCATATAAAACATTAACAATCCCTGCAGCCACTGGTGAATCCAAATGTTAATTACACACTTACGAAGCTTAAGAACAGCTTAAGTCAGCTTACTTGCTTACTTGTCGTGATGGAATAATAAGCCCTATGGTGTAATATAAGGGGTTAAAGCCCTTATTAAATGTATGTGACCATATAGCAACAGCTACGAAAGCACTTGTGATGTGTCATTTACAATGTAACACTGCCAGTGCAGCTAAAACCACTGACTAGCCTGCCTCTCTAATGCCAGAGGTCATGCTAATTCATTAGCACAGCCCTGCAAAAACGCCATGCTGCAGAGAGCTGGCTGGCGTGCGTCTGGGAGAGCCTCCAAAAGTCCATATTTGTCCACGCCGCCTCACCACGAGAAGTCGGAGTGCACCAGAGGTCGACAGCTGGCAAGTGATCCTCAACACTTAATACATCCTGCTTCCTGCCTGTCAGCCTTACGCTGTCCAGCGCTGAAAAAGACCAGCAATTACAGTGGCACACAAATTTCCTCTATCAGGCAGAGCCTGGGGAGTAATAACTTACCTGGATTGCTCTCTGCACAGATGTGACCCGTAGTGTTAATGTCAAGCGGCAACTAGGGAATGTATAATCTTCCGTTTATGGCTCAGACATTTAGACTGTAATTCATACCATTAGGAGTAAACATCTTCTAATGAATGCATTCAGGCACTTTAAGCTGCACCCATTGCTGACACAGATGTGCAAATGCAGACACAAAGCTTCTCTAGTCTCTGTAGAGAAGTGCTGCCAATAGAATACGACTCATTGGCACCAACCCATTGGCACCATGTCTAATGCTAGACATTGGTTAGAGGGGTGTAAAGCCCCCCAGCTTTGAGCTGAGTTAGGGGTGACCTCACTAACACGCTTGTCACTGAATGCAATCAAATCATCACAGCAATGCTCCTCCAAAGTCTAGTAGAAAGCCTTCTTTCTTGGACAGTAGAGACAGTTACCCCAGCCAAAGCAGTATCAACTCTTTATTAATATCATTTATTACAAAAGCAACATTGAATAAGCCGGTGTCCCAATACTTTTGTCCACATAGTAATTATTACTAGGCATAATATCAGTTACTGGAGATCCCCTTTTATGTGGTACTGAAAATAGTGTTGGGTATTGATACCTGTGTGACCTGTGTGACCTGTTAATGTGTGTTCACTGACGCTGACATTATGGCCAGAGGGGCGTGAGTTTGCCATCAGCAGACATAGCCAGAGAGAGCACAACTGGCCACGATTGCTGCCTACTGATGCTGCACTGACGGCAGTTCGAAAAGAGGTGATGGCTCGTGCTTGTCCTCTCCGTCCTAGTGTCTGGAGCATTGCAAGTGATAGGAGGAGTCCTAGTTATATGGGTGGGTTCATTTGATATTTGCTATTTGGGTCCAAGTATGAATTGGGGTTTGAAACTTCAGCACTGTGACTGTCACTATCTGAAACAACTATCTTGACTGGCCTAACCTTTTCCACAGCTCTGTAGATCTAATCAAATCACACAAAACACACAATACACACTTGCATTTAGCATGAACTAGATAAGCTGGAATACCTGCATGTATCTAGGACAACCCAGGACTGGGTCAGTTTACCAGGTGCAATGTTCTATTAACAAACACTAAGCACACAATGAAAAATGATCCCCAAAAAATAGCACATGTCCCAATTAGAGGCCTAAAAAAGCAGAATTCTAACAATCCAACATGATCACACCACTTTTGTCACTGTGGTTTAATACGAGCTACTTGGCAGCAACTTGGAAAAGTTGTCATTTTGAGTACATTTGTATCGACAGAGGCATGCCACTCGTGTTCAGCAGGATTAGGCTGATGGGAAACAGCTTGTTCAAGAAAGCGCCAGTAATGCCTCATTGGGATTCAAACCAGCAACTCTCTGGTACTCCGTATGTAACCCAAACAGCTCAGCCGCTTCCACCCGACTGGTCCCAATCCCCTCTGAAGATGTGACTGGCTCCTTTGAGCTTCTGCGGCTTCCATCCACGATCCAAACCAGTGGAGCAGAGGCCTATGAAGCCAGTCTAATCCTGCTTAACTTTAATGTCATCTCAACTTACAGGCCTCATCACCAGCGCCTGGCGCATGCCTCGCTAGAATCCGATGGAAAATGCCAGGCCATCTCGGCCTCGCGGAGACCAGAGGGTTTATCTCTTTTGCTCCGAACAAGGAAGACCAGAAGCTATAATCTGTTTACCATTTCCAGTTGTATTTAGCTGAGTTTTTGAGGTGCTATCTGAGGAGCTAACGCATGATTGTAGTGTTTATCTTCTATTTTGGACAATTCAGTCTTAATAGGGTCTCTTCAGCATAAAAGATCAGCGCAATTCCATTTCATGCCCCGCCAAACTGCCGAGGGAAACATCGAGACTGATAAGATTACGATTGAAAAACGGTGAAACAAACTGAATTTTGTGAGACGCTTTACTTTTGTAGGAAGCTTTTAACTCCGTGGCTCAGAATGGCTATGAATAGTAATAATCTGCGATCGATGATGGGCAACCATCTCTCCTTTCATTTCAGCACAATTGGCAAACAATAACATGAACGTATTCTACTGAAAATTCGCTTGGAGGAGAATGAAAGAAATGTCCCGATAAAATGCTGCTTCAGACAAATCAACAGCCTAAATATGCAGATGGTGATGCTGTGCTGAAAAATAGTGATGCTTGATTCACTCGCAGTTTCTCCATCATGGAATAAATACCTCACTTTGTCAGTTAGCTGCTGCCTCGGACATGACGATATACTGAGGCGTCCAACTTTACGAGGATGATGCTCATATGACTCCTTTAAGACGGGCCTGTTTTGTCATATAACTCATTTATTTGGTTTCTAAACGGAGGTGGGCTCTCGAGTAAGCGACTTCGAGGCACTTGACTTACTCACAACTTATCCCTAATGACTCTTGACTCGACTCAACTCGGACTCATCCAAAATCTGAATCATCACATCTGAACACTTAAATTACATTTACAGCATTTAGCTGATGTTCTTATCCAGAGTGACTTACTCTGGCTGGGCCAATGTAGTGTTAGGAGTCTTGCCCAAGGTCTCTTATTGGTGTAGCGCAGCATAATCACCCAGACTGGGAATCGAACCCCAGTCTCCCAAGTAGTGGTGTTATCTGTTGTGCCACATCAATACCATAAGTAAACGACAAGCGCCTTGTCGATATCCAGGCATGGTTTGTTGATTTGGGACACTGCCTCTTTTCTTGTGACAAACCCCAACATCCGGCTTGCATGAGCGGGACATCTGTGAGCAGATATACACTGCTGCAGCGTACGTGGTAGCCTTCGACTACAGGGAGCTCAAAATGTGTGATATGATAGTGATATGAATTGTGAGGCAACATGCAAAGAATGTGGGGTATTTGTCACTGTACAGTGTACACTGTACAGCGAAATGTGTCCTCCGCATTTAACCCATCTGGTAGTGAACACACACTCACACACTCACACACATGTGTGTTAGGGGCGGCGCCCGGGGAGCAGAGAGGGTAAAGGTCCTTGCTCAAGGGCCCAACAGCGGCAGCTTGCCGAGCCCGGGAATCGAACCCACAACCCTGTTATCGATATCCCGGCGCTCTAACCGCTGAGCCACCACTGCCCCTAGCCACTACTGTTCAGCACTGGGGTCAGGGTTTAGAAGGCCCTATCTAGGTGGAGTTTCCAAATTCTCCCCAGGTCTGCATGGGTTTCCTCTGGGAGTCCAAAAACAGAGAGATCAGGTGAACCGGCTACTCTAAAATTGCTTTAGTGTGTGGTTCTCTCCTGGGTGAACCTCCCTGGTGCTTAAGGCAGTGCTCCAGGTGGATGGTCATTTCCAGGTTGAGTGTATACTTTGCGCAGTTAGCTGCCACTTCTCACCGGGGTGTGTTGGTTGCGTGCTGAGTGTAGGGTTTGTGTAGAGTGTTAATTGTAAAACGTTTACATAGGTCAGACCCTGCGAACAAGTGGCTGATTGGATGTGGGTGAAGTTTTCAGTTATATTGTTTACTTGTTGTTGCTTTGTTTTTGTTTTTCCTCCTGTTTCTCTCCTCATGCAACCTTACATTGACTTCCATCCAAAGCTACACAGTGTTTTATCTTGTCCAGTACAGTTGATATTACAGAGAGTTTTATTTTATGATTTATTTGTTTGTTTTTTTCAGTGTGGAGTTACGTCAGTGTAGTGCTGTGTACGGTTGTTGTTGTGTTGTAGTGAGTCCACATGGAACTGGTGGGACTGCAAAATGCATGCAGTAGGGCTAGGTACAGTCTTGGCAGTGGGTCAAATGGTGGTCCCCTATTGTAACCCCTATTATTAGGTGCTGGATTATTGTATTATGTATTATTTCGCTGCTATATACTCCACCCTCAGGGAGGGCAGTGGGTCAAATGGTGGTCCCCTATTGTAACCCCTATTATTAGGTGCTGGATTATTGTATTATGTATTATTCCGCTGCTATATACTCCACCCTCAGGGAGGGCAGTGGGTCAAATGGTGGTCCCCTATTGTAACCCCCATTATTAGGTGCTGGATTATTGTATTATGTATTATTCCGCTGCTATATACTCCACCCTCAGGGTCCGAGCATTCCAGTCTTCAGAATATCTCTTAAAGGTGCATTTATTTGTCACTGTACTAAGTCTGTGGTAATGAACCCATCTGTGGTAGTGAACACACACACTAGTGAGCTAGGGGCAGTGAGTACACACACACCCAGAGCAGTGGGCAGCCAACTCCAGCACCCGGGAAGCAGAGAGGGTAAAGGGCCTTGCTCAAAGGCCCAACAGTGGCAGCTTGCTCAGCCCAGGAACCGAACCCACAACCCTGTTATCGATAGCCCGGCACTCTAACCACTGAGCCACCACTGCCCACTCTGCACGTTCTGTTAGAGAAAGTTTGTGTCCTCTAATCCGAAGAGCCCTTCGTCCAGACTCTGGCATATGAAGCCACCCATCTTCTCGCAGGAAAAATGGGGTCTGACTCCTCAGGTTAAGGAGAATAAAAGAAACGTCCCGATAAAATGCTGCCTCGAACAAATCAACAGCCTAAATATGCAGATGGTGATGCTGTGCTGAAAAATAGTGATGCTTGATTCACTCGCAGTTTCTCTATTATGGAATAAATACCTCACTTTGTCAGTTAGCTGCTGCCTCAGACATGACGATATACTGAGGCGTCCAACTTTACGAGGATGATGCTCATATGACTCCTTTAAGTTGGGCCTGTTTTGTCATATAACTCATTTATTTGGTTTCTAAACGGAGGTGGGCTCTCGAGTAAGCGACTTCAAGGCACTTGACTTACCCACAACTTGTCCCTAATAACTCTTGACTCGACTCAACTCGGACTCCAAAAATCCAAAATAACATCTGAACACTTAAATTACATTTACAGCATTTAGCTGATGCTCTTATCCAGAGCGACTTACAAGGCAACTCGGATTCCAGAGGTGGGCCAAAGTAGTGTTAGGAGTCCAGTAAGTCCTTCGTCCAGACTCTGGCATAAGAAGCTACCCATCATCTCTCAGGAATAATGGGGTCTGACTCCTCAGGTTAAACATCAACTTTCAGCGCTGCTTCTTACCGTCAGCTTACTCTGGGATTTAGCCCCTAAGCTTAATCACACCAAAGAGCTTTAACACTGGGTCGAGAAGAAGAAGAGAAGAGTGAAAGCCTCTCAACCCCCAGACTTCCTCACATGACAGCACGAAGCACATCTGAATGACCTGTCATCTCTTCATGGTTCCATCCCGCCAATCTGCTCAGGCCCATGATGTTCAAACCTCTGTCAGACGCTCCATTCATGGACGAGGAGAAATAATTATCTCCTCAAGCTCATTATACCAGAGTCTAGTGCAAAGGCTCACTCCGCTGAGTAGCTCTAAGCTAACAGGAGACGAGCTACGAGTTAAGCAGACACCCGTGCATTCTATCCTTTCTTCTGTCTTTCAGAGAAGGACAACAAAAGGTTGAACGGCTATTAAAACGAGAGAGAGTTCTCTTAATAAAAATGCACCGCCGCTAGCACCCACGATGACTAGTGTGGGACATTCGAGGCATTTGATCTATAAACTCATTTTATAGGACATTTGATCTGTGAACTCATTTTCTGCTCATCGTAACAGGATATTTACAGCTGCTGTGTCTGTGCCTGGGGGGCTTTTGCATGCCAAAATGACTGATGTTTCTGACTGATTCAGTTCACAGTCTCCTGGCCTGGAATGATAAGCTACATGAGACAGAAAAGCTACATCTGAAATCCAAGAGCAAATTTCATGGAGCTGCTTGGTCTGTGCGAGTAATGGAACCAATTGGTTTAGCGTTAGCCTCAATTTCCAGGTGAAAACGCGACGGATTCGGCTCTGTGGCTTTGTGGAAAGTAAAGCAAGGCCTCTCAAGTGAGGCAGCACCACTGACAGGTGAGTAAAATAAATATATTATCAGCAGAAAGTGAACAGTCGGTTCTTGAAGGTGATGGGTGTTAAAATCAGGGCGAGAAAAATGGGCAAGAATAAGAATCTGAGCCACTTTGGCAAGGGTCCAAATTGTGATGGCTAGACGACTGGGTCAGAACATCTCCAAATCATCAGACAGGTCTTGTATTTTTTTTTTATCCTGGTATGCAGTGGTCAGTACCTACCAAATATGCTCCAAGAAAATTTCTGAGAACACAGTTCCACTGCTCCACAGCTCAATGCTGGGGGGTTTTATTGCCCCTCTGCCTGGCATTAGGCAGCATGGTACACATAGGTTCATGTTTGTCTGCTCCAGAGAGTCCTATTCCATAGTCTCTGTGTGTGTGTGTGTGTGTGCATTTGCACATCTGTATCAGCAACAAGTGCAACTTGAGCTGAAAGCTGAATGCATTCATTAAAAGGGGTGTCCACAAACATTTGGACGCACAGGGCGTAAGACTCAAAGTGAATGACAAGGCCTAAGTGTGGTATAAAGCAGAACTAATAACTGAATGAGAATCCTGCAGTCTGAGGTGCTAAGTAAACCGCTCTTCTGCAGACACCCATGTTGCCAAATGCACGATGACACTGCCAAGCATCTATTCTTCACATAACCTTTTGACAGGCTGTCTGCTCAGCTCTCCTTCTGCTCTGAGCTTTCTTCAGAAAAAGCCACCCACACGCCAAGCGCCACCCCTGACCACCAGTACTTACGCTGCGCTAGCTGTACCCTTGTCTGGGTAATTACATCTGACCACCCACCTACCTAGCTGTCAGTCAAGGACGTATCGCGCTCATTACCCAAAGACAAAGGGCTGCTGCACAGACACACACATACACATACACATCAACGTACACACCCACAAATCCCATGTATTTAAATAAAAATACTGCTGGAAATATCAGTTATCAGGTGAATTGCGATCAAGGCTGACTGCATATTTTGATGGACTGGATATCAGCTACAGTATATTAAACCCAATCCCGATCCATTGCTTCTCTTTTGAATGGTTCTTTGTCCAATACCATAGAAGAACCACTATTGGTTCCATAAAGAACCAGGTAATAGGGATGTGAAATGAGTGTGAAGGACCTTTGAATTGGTAAGGAATCCTGACATCATGTTTCTTTAGACCTTTAAAGGTTCTCTATATGGTTCTTCATGGAATCAAAAGTGGTTCTTCTATAGCATCACTCAAAGAACCGTCTGTTTTAAGAGGGCAGATCTTATGTGCCACCAGAAAAGAGCTGATCATTCGAGTCTCGGACTCCACCTTGGATCTCTGAAGGGGTTCTGTGGAAGTCCTGTAAGCTGTGAGGTGGGGCCTCCATGGATCACATCGCATTAGTGAGCCAAAGGTGCCCATGAGCCTGTCGCCGGTTCACGGGTGGCTCCTTTCATGAACCAGATGGCACTGTAGATGAAGTTAATCAATGTTTTCACTTCACCTGTCAGGGGTAATAATGTTATGGCTGATCGGGGTATGTATTTTGGGTTGTTGTTTTTTTTTTCTGTCCTGAAACCATATGGGGCATCACACCTTTAGTTTCACCGGGATTTTCAGACTGGAGGTTGGTACTCTAGATATGAAAGGGCAGCACTGGGTCCCTTACTCTGAGATGTGACTTATTGCTGTGATACTGTGTGTGATACTGGCCTAAGCAGTTCATTCATAGCTATATTTACAGTACTGTGCTAAGGTTTGAGACACCTGTAAAACTGTAAAACCTTGTTTATTTACTCACTAATATTATGGATCATCATAATATTATTCAACACCTGGTAAATCAGGGCTTAATGATGGTAAATCAGGTGAGCTGCTGCTGCTGCTGCTGCTGCTGATGGAGTTGAACACATCCTCCACGCTGTGCTGGCTGGACTGGGAGGGGGGCATCCAGGAGAAACCTGGAGGAACCGAGCTCTGTTCTTCAGACTAGCTCACCAACAAGATCTCACTACTTTCTTCAGAATGAGAAGCTCTTGCTCCTTTTTTACTGGATTTATGTCTACCTGTGTCTGTTCCAATGAGATCCGGAGCTTCTACAGTAGAAACTCTCTTATTGATGAGATACCTATTTTAAATAATGTGCTCAGGTGCCTGAAACCTCTGCACAATACTGTGTGTCTGTATATAAGTAGAGGAGTCTGCACCAATGAATTTTCAAACTACCCTTAGCTGTGCCACCATAACTCAATAATAATAATTACACTTATAATTAAATCCCATTTGGACCATTTGTAGAATATTGGAAAATTGCATTTTTGATCTTAGATAAAAGTACAATTTAATCAGGCCGATGGGAAAAGCACTTCTCCGTTCTCCGTTCCTTGAAGGATAGGTCTTCCCTGCTCTAAAGGAAAGAAATGTGATTTAGAATGAGATGGTGATGGGAAGTCGGCACATTGCCTAAGCTCCATCACTCCTCTCTGCCATACTTACACTGCAGAACAAATGAAAAGGGTCTGAATAATTCACATTCAGTGAAGATGCTTTGTTACACACACACAAAAACACTCAAACATTCATTTCCAGCACATACTTAACCAAGATCTGAGCACAAATCTGAGCAAATACCCACCAGAAGACGAGGACAAGTCATTAAAGGAGCTGGCAACTTCTTGTTATTGTTTGTTTGGTATTTGTTCATTCTTTTAGCCCTTACAAACCTGCGTGAAGGCACTGTCAAAGAGCAGATCTCAACTCCAACTGACAGATTTCTGCTCTTTTGTTTTTTCTCAGATAGATTTCAGTTAAGGGTGAACTATATTGAAAAATGATGTAAAGTAATTCCACTAACCTTTCAGAAAAAGGGCATATTTTACTGGTGGTGTACATCACAGCGATGGTCTTTGAGTTATGCATTGGATATTTTTTGTCATAGCAAAAAAAATAAATAAATAAATAAAATATATATATATATATATATATATATATATATATACATACAGTCATGCCCGAAAGTATTCATACCCCTGTCAAAGTTTGACTTAAATTTACTTTTATTTAACCAGAAATTTTATTTTTGCCTGGAAATGACACAGGCATCTCCCAGGAGATAACACGATGATGTACAAGAGGCATCATTGTGGGAAAAAGTATTTCTCAGCTTTTATACACATTTGAACAAAAAGTGGCATGTCCAAAATTATTCATACCCTTCTCAATAATTAATAGAAAAGCCTTTATTGGCTATTACAGCAATCAAGCTTTTTGCATGTCTCCACTGGTATTTTTGCCCATTCATCTTTAGTGATGAGCTCCAACTCTTTGAGGTTCGAGGGTCTCCTTGCCATCACCCTGATCTTTAGCTCCTTCCACAGATTCTCAATTGGATTCAAGTCAGGACTCTGGCTGGGCCACTGCAAAACATTAATGTTTTTGTCTGCTAACCATTTCTTCACCACTTTGGCTGTGTGTTTTGGGTCGTTGTCGTGCTGAAATGTCCACCGGTTCCCAAGGCCAAGTTTCTCTGCAGACTGCCTGATGTTGTTGTTGAGAATCTTGATGTATTGCTCTTTTTTCATGGTGCCATTTACTGCGATCAAGTTCCCTGGTCCATTGGCTGAAAAACACCCCCAAAACATTAGGTTCCCACCACCATGTTTGACAGTGGGGATGTTCTTAGGGTTGAAGGCTTCTCCTTTTTCACGCCAAATGGTGCACACATCATTGTGGCCAAACAATTCAATTTTTGTTTCATCTGACCATAAAACAGAACACCAGAAGTCTTCTTCTTTGTCCAGATGAGCATTTGCAAAGGTCAAGCGGGCTTTTGTGTGCCTTTTCTGGAGAAGTGGTGTCCTCCTTGGCCTGCGTCCGTGGAACCCAGCAGTGTGCAGTGTCCGTTGAACTGTCTGCCTTGAGATGTCGCCACAAGCAGAGTCCAGATTCACCAGGATGGCCTTGGTGGTGATCCTTGGATTTTTCTTCACCTCTCTCACTATTCTCCTGGCCAGCACAGGTGTCACTTTTGGCTTCCGACCACATCTTCTGAGATTTTCCACAGTGCGGAACTTCTTGTATTTTTTAATAATACTTTGCACTGTAGCCACTGGAACTTAAAAAAACATTTTGATATGGCTTTATAGCCCTTTCCTGACTTGTGAGCGGCCACAATGCACAGCCGCAGGTCCTTAGTGAGCTCCTTTGTCTTAGCCATGACTGTCCACAAACCAACTGCAGAGAGCTGCTGTTTTTCTCCTGCTGAGTTGATTAAAACAGCTGTTCCCAATGAATCAGGGTAATTAGGATGCTTTAAAACAGCTTGGACTATTTGGAATGGTATAGAACTTTGGATTTTCCCATATACTGTGACAGTTTTCAAAGGGTATGAATAATTTTGGACATGCCACTTTTTGTTCAAATGTGTATAAAAGCTGAGAAATACTTTTTCCCCACAATGATGCCTCTTGTACATCATCGTGTTATCTCCTGGGAGATGCCTGTGTCGTTTCAAGGCAAAAATATAACTTCTGGTTAAATAAAAGTAAATTTAAGTCAAACTTTGCCAGGGGTATGAATACTTTCGGGCATGACTGTATATATATATATATATATATATATATATACACTGTTTCATTTGTTTTATTGACTTTTGACACGTTCTGTCTGTATTAGTGATTTTTATTTTGACACTTTCTATGTGTTTGAATTGTTTACATTTATTTGACGCTTTCCTTTGCCTGTATTACTGACTTTTATTTTGACACTTTTTATGTGTTTGAATGTTTTACTTTTATTTGGCCCCTTCTGTCTGTATTAGTGACTTTTATTTTGACACTTTCTATGTGTTTGAATTGTTTACATTTATTTGACGCTTTTCTTTGCCTGTATTACTGACTTTTATTTTGACACTTGTGTTTGAATGTTTTACTTTTGTTTGACCCATTCTGTCTGTATTAGTGACTTTTATTTTGACACTTTTTATGTGTTTGAATGTTTTACTTTTATTTCACATTTTCTTTGCCTGTATTACTGACTTTTATTTTGACACTTTCTGTTTGCCCTCCAGTTGGCTGTGCTAAACCCCAATGAAGATTTTTGGGGGAGGCTGAAAACCGGCGAGCGCTCTGTTAAACTGTGGAGGCGGAAATTCGCTAATGCCACTATTCAGAGCCGGACGTGACGACGCAGTGGCTGCGAGAAAGGTCGATTGCCTTTGGTTAATGATCATGAAGTATCAAGGATCAGTAATCACCTACAATCATAGAGGGGTGTAAACCTCATTTGCTGAAACATGTCAACTGTAGGAAGGCAGTGTTACTCATGCCACAGCAGGACTACCTGATTGATGGCTAAATGACTTGCTTATTGGATCTGTAATGTAATTATTTACAACAACACAGCTTGTCAGACTTAATCTGCTTCAAAGGTTCCCCAGAGGTAATGAGCAAAACATTTTATACTTTTGTAGTGGAGTAATGAATGTGACACCATGCAATTCTAAACCTGCATTAGGATTAGAGTTTGTGGTGCACAATAACAGCCATGTTTCAACATACACAATGCTGGTCAAGTGGCCTCTAAAGGATCAAAACAAAAGAAATTTAATTGAAAATCTACAATTATTTCATATTTGATTCATAGCTCTGCACATCCTGAAGATCCTTCCCAAAGACCAGAGGAAATAAACTGTCTCAACCTCAATCTCTTCAGCCTGAACCCATTTCACTTTTAAGAAATGAAAGTGTGCCCTTTCAAGGCTTTCTCATTTCCTATTCAAATCATATCTGAACCTAGATTCAAATGGTATTGACCTATTTGGACCCAATTTCCAAAAGAAATTGACCCTGCTACTTGTTATAATTTCCATTAACGTTGGACGGTACTGTGGAGTTTACACTTATGATAATGACAGAACACACACACACAATCACACACACACACACAACGAGATCTGAATACTGACACTGGACAGACATGCAGAAAAAAAGACCCGCATGTTAAAACGATCTCAGGTGGCTTCACATGGCCTCTATCTTATCCCAATCACCAAAGCCCTTTTATCTACTCTTCATTTTGCCCAACCTGATTGGCCTTACAATGGAGCCCTGATGGACACCTGCTCACATACAAGTCAATTAATGACTGGCTGCACTGCAGTCAGCCATTCAGGGTCCTTCAAGAGAGGACAGATGGTAATGAAACGGCTACAGAGACTGACAGAACTGACGAAGACAACAGAACTGTGAAGTCCGACCCCCCCATCCCCCCGCTTGGGAAATCGCTTAGAAACACATTGGGGGTCAGGTGGCTACGAGCAGAGACAAAAAAGGACGCACTGGTGATGTGTCATAAAAGCAGCCCGAGGGCCCTAATTATGCAAAAGGAATAATCACATGCTTCTTTCACATTCCGACAAGGAATTATTATGTGGACAGGTAATAATTTAGAGGCGCTGATTTTCTCGAGTGAATCGCAGCCTTTCGATGGGAGAAAATCTATATTTAAGTGCCAAACAAAAGCCTTAAAAATCTAAAATAAAAAATAATCATTTGAACCTAATGTGTATAATTTATCCCTACTTGAAAAGAAAGGTCTTGAATGGTGCTTACATCATTTTATTTTTAGTAGAAAAGGGCAACAAATGGACCTAGAAATATCTCTACATACTGTACTGGAAAAAAATGCTCTTAACTCTCCAAGGTATTTAATGTAAAATTTTCTTTCAACATCTTTTCAATTCAGATTCCTTGTAAATATGTTCCTGATTGTGATCCTGAAAACAGATCCTGGACAAGTGGTCCAGGTTAGCTCCATTCACCCCCATTCATTCAGGGCTCGCTTGCGTGCTCCCTCTGGAAGTTTGCAGTCATTTTTTGATAAAACAAGGGAAATAGAAAGTGACCAGGCTTTCCAATAATCAGCTCTGGTTAAACTGCATTTCACATTGTTACATTTACATTTACATTTATGGCATTTAGCAGATGCTCTTATCCAGAGCGACTTACAAGGTTACACGTATTACAGGGGTGGGCCAATGTAGTGTTAGGAGTCTTGCCCAGGGACTCTTATTGGTGTAGCGCAGCATAGTCACCCAGACCGGGAATCGAACCCTGGTCTCCCACATGGTGTTGTTGTAACGCAATGGTAGGTGGTGGTGTTATCTGTTGTGCCACACCAACCACTTATGGTTAAATAACCCCTGGTTTGGCATGTACTCGTCAAAACATGACTGCATCTAGAGCTACCTTCATCATTCACTTCTTGTTATCCATTTTTAAACGTTCTGTGAATGATACCATTAACTAATTAATTAATCGAAGGGTTCCTTTTCTAACAGGGAATATTCACTAGAGGTAAGTGACACTATTCATTTCCTTTTAAGTAGAAATGAAAAAATTGATCGGTTATGTATTGGTATCGACCGAAATATGTGGTCAGCCGATATGCCTCTAATGTAGCCGATCCTGAGAGCTGATCAGGTTATACTGGCAAGTTAAGGCTGAGGAACCTCACGCAGAGCTGCTGCAATCCTTAACTTGCCAATATAGCCTGAAAAGTTCTTTGTTCAACTGCTAGATGGAGCTACAAAGCTTGCGCACAGCTGCAGTGATAATTAGTGTTGCTCTCGTCAATCCGGCAGGTTTTTACATTATCTTACTCAAACCTAAATACTTAATACCTAAATAGAAAGTGTAAAAGCCAGCCCATGTAAAGAGTGCATCAGCCCAGTACAGAGAGTATCAGAACACAGCAGAGCCAGTAAACAGTGCAGACCACATTTACCATGACCAAAAGTACAGCAGCAACTGTGGGAAAGCTAAAGAAATTAGCGCTGGATAAGCAGCCGTTTTCATGGGTTCCACAGCATTTCTATTATGGTAAAGTACAATTAATCTTGAGAGACAGTACAGGAGCTTTACAGAAGCTCTGCACCATGATGCATTACCCTCAATCTGTCTCAAGCTGGTACTGATCAAGCTGAAAGACAACGAGCGACTGATATCAGCCCCACAACTCAAATCTGTCCAGCTCTACTTTTAAATTTTGAGCTAATATACTGATACCAATGCTGATATTGATCAAATCAAATTTATTTGTAGCACTTTTTACAACGGGCATTTTCACAAAGAAAAGAATCAGGAATCAGTAAGAGCACAAGAAATCAACAAGACCTGGACACTTGGTGAGCAAACCAAAGGCGACAGTGGCAAGGAAATACTCCCTCAGAGCTGGAGCTGATCAGAACAATTTATAACTTATTGATATTAAGTCACTGAACCGCTGCGTAAGACTGTTCAGCTTCTCAGGTGTGCAAAATAACCATAATATAGTAACAATATCTTAATATCAATCATAAATCATAGAAGGGACTGGTGAGAATAATGAGAGTAATGTCTCTGGTTAGTGGTGATAATAATAATTATAGTGGCAGATAGTTAAGAGTTCATGTAAATTTGAACATGGTCATTAGGCAGGTAGCAGTGGTAGGAGGGTGGACAGCTGGTCTGACACAGGAGGCAAGGGAGCCTGGTGGTCAGTCTGGTGGGTCGCAGCTGCGTAAGCGAAGGGGAATTCTTTGTTATTTCTACAGTGAAAAACAGTAGAAATGCAGAAATCAAACAAATGTTAATATTAAACAACCTGTCACATAACCTTCCACTGACTCATGTGCATGTGTTTGGCTTTTTCAGCATCACAGACACATTCTGGGTCATGAAATTACATCCAGTAGACTGCTTACAGAAAACACTTAGTATTGATATTTTTATGCGAGGATCAATTCTCAAAATGATCCATCAGGATGGGAAGTATTGATGTCTCGGCATCGACCCGCCCATCCTTAATATTCATTGTTTTCCACTGCAAATAAAGGTCATCCATTTGCTGGACTTAATAAATGTTTTGATTGTTAATTACAGAAACTAATCGAACAGGCAACCGGTGTGTGAGTTTATAGCCTCTAATAAAGACTAAACTCTGGAGAATAAGGGTCCATCAAGTCATACACAGGACACAGCCTCAAGATGCCCAGGCTGCTCTTTGAAAAAAGGCCTGGAATCAATGTAAAAGCATCACAGCCGACCCATATCATGCACAAGTTTATGTGCAAAAGTGTGCAGAGCCCAAAGAATCTGCCTCTTTCCATAGGCTATCCGTCTAATATTGAGTAGGACCCCCTTGTGCCGGCACAACAGATCTGACCATTCGAAGCATGGACTCCACAGAACCTCTGAAAGCGTCCAGTGGGATCTGGCAGCAAGCCGTTAGCAGGAGATCCTTTAACTCCTGCCAGTCATGAGGTGGGGCCTTTTATGGATTGCTTGAGTGAGCCTTGAGGTTCCCAAAGCCCTGTCTGATGTTTTGGAGATGTTCTGACCCAGTCAGACTCGTCTAGCCGTCATAGTGGTTTAGATTCTTATGCTGGCCCATTTTTCCTGCTTCCAACACATCCCCTTCAAGAAGACACTTGGTGTTCACTTCATGCCTACTATGTAGATCCCAACCCTGGACCGATGGCACTGTAGAAAATAAGATAATCAATGCTTTCCATATCACCTGTCAGTGCTGTTAATGTTATGACTGAGCAGCGTAACAGTGTTTCAAGCTGAATCCTCTGCTGCTACACATTGGTGATGGCAGCAGTGTTGCTTTTAGCCATTTTTAGCCAAGTCAAAATGTTCAGTCGTTTTTATTCAGTAGATTTTTGTAAGCTGGAGTTTGTGTGTGTGGTGTTTAGCAGATGGTCTAAACCAGAGCTACTCTCAAATTAATCAATTTGTTACAGGGCTGGCATTAGGAATCTTGCCCATGGACTCACTGCTATAGTGTAGTGTGGTTGCCTGGGTGAGTAACTGAACTCCTGTGTGCCATGTCAAATATTTAATTTTTAAATCAAACGATTTCAGGGTTTGTTTGACTTTTTTTGCAACAAATAACGGAGTTACAGGCTGAAGTTGGTGACGTTGGCCTCTGTTGTGTCCGTCTTGGACAACTTCTGTCTTAGACATAATAAACGTCTAGCTGTTCTGTCCTGTCTATTCTGTTGCACTGTTTTTAGCCGAAAAGAAAACATTAAAACAAGTAAATATGTTCCCGATTGTGATCCAGAAAAAGACATGATCTTCATCACATGCTCTAAAACCCTATACAACCTTCTGATCATCAGGCCTTTCACAATAATGACATTATTGACCATCATTTTACCAACCGCAATATTGCCCTTTGGGTTTACTCAGTGAGGAAAGCCTATTAACATGATTGATTTGGGATAAAAATTCACTCCTGACTTTATAAAGCCTTGTTTTTTATTTTTGGGATGCATGGGATTTATACCATATGGACAAAAGTATTGGGACAGATGCTCATTCATTGTTTCTTCTACAATCAAGGATATTAAAAAGAGTTCATCCTGCTTTTGTTGGTGTAACTGTCTCTACTGTCAAGGGAAGAAGACTTTATTAGATTTTAAAGGAGCATTGATGTGAGGATTTGATTGCATTCAGCAACAAGGACGTTGATCAAGACCCCACCTCATCCCCAACTCATCCCAAAAGTATTGGGTCCATCATTTCAGTGAACACAGTTCTTTCACTGCTCCACAGCTCAACACTAGGCTGGCTTTATACCCCTCCATCCCACACCTGCCATTAGGGTTAGGTTGATCTGCTCCAGAGAGGTTTATTCTATGGGCAGTACTTCTCTACAGGGGCTACACAAGCTGTGTGTTTCTGTGTATTTGCACATCCATGTCAGCAATGGATGCAACTTTAAGTAGATGAATGCATTAATTAGAAAGGGTGTCCACAAACATTTGGACATTTGCTGTATATCACTAGAATGTCCTCTATGGGGCTTTAACACAATGAATATTTGGTAAGTGCCACTGGGTCGTTGTATCAGTCCAGACGTTGCTTATCGGCGCATCTCTACAAGAAACCTTGCATGAGAAACAAGGTGAGCTAGGTGTTCCCAAACTTTTGATGGGCAGTGCACAGTCATCTCTGTGGGTAAATCCCAGGCTGGCGGTTTATTCCAAAACAGAAAAAAAACAATCTGAACATGGCTGGACTGCATCCTTTGATTCTGAGATATAACAGTGCAGCCGGAGCATCCACACAGAGCGCTGCACCTGCTGCTAAAGGAATAGAGCTGGAATGAGTTCTGTGCTAACGCTCCCCGTCTCCTTCTCCTTTTCCACAGCCACCAAATCACAGCGACCTGCTTGAGGCGGGTCACACTCAATCTCATGCAGCAGCAGCACCTGTACGCCGCTGGCGCGCTGCCAGCAGAGAAGGTGTACCGCTCACACCCACCTCGGTGGCCGAAATTGCAGTGCTCGCAGCATAGAGGAGGCAGGCCCAGCCTAGTGGGATGCTACAACACAGAGGGCATGATATGAAAAGGAACATAGCCAGCCAGCTGCACAGAAAAGGCTGGGAATATGCCTGCACAACAATGCTGAAGACACACCGTGCCTCGGGTAGGAATTAAAAGTGACTAGAGATAATGGTTTCAACTATTTACTAAGTAATGAGATCGAAATAATTAAATCTTCTGAGGTGGGCTCATTTATTAAAGCAGGTGCTCATTTATTAACGTGCTCGGGCCCCTGAGAAGAACAGTCCTGTCCTGTGGAACGGCAGCAAACATTTAAACCAAGAACTAATAGTGGGGATTGAGTATTGGACATTATCTCAGATTAAATGCTGGGAACCACACGGACAGCATTTCCTTTTAAAGCATTTATTCACTTGTCATGTCATTAAAGGGCCCATTTTACCAAAAACTCAATTCTTTTATATATATATATATATATATATATATATATATATATATATATATATATATATATATATATATATAATATATATATATAGCAGTACTTCTCTACAGGGACTTGACAAGCTGTTTGCGTGCATTTGCACATCCATGTCAGCAATGGATGCAACTTAAAGTAGCTGAATGCATTAATTAGAAGGGATGTCCACAAACATTTGGACATTTGCGCGCATATATATATATATATATATATATATATAAAGAAAAAGAAGAAAAATTGTGATTTGAACACATAAAAATGTATTATTTGCATACAATATTTCTAGGAGCTTTCAGCCTGTATGGCTTTTTAAATGAAGTACAAAGCAGGCCAGCCAATCAGAACAGAGGTCATTGTATCATATTGACGCCATTGCGCAGAACCTTGCACCGAAACACCTCACCTTACGTCAATAACTTGTTCCAAGACTCACGACTTAAGTCTATGAACTAATAATAAAATGATTGAAAAATGATTGAACCTGGATGCCCTATAAACTCCTCTAAGCAACCCCAAAACATCACTAACACAAGTCGCTCAGTAGTTCAACTTACATTTACATATTTTTTATTTGTATTGATGCTAATGTAAGGGAAAAAAATGCATGTACCTGTTGGGTGATGTCAGTTTGCTCTTTGGGCTGGAGGTAGTAGTAAGACTGACAAAGTTGCCTAAACTTACATTTGTCAAAATTAGATTTCTCCTTGTTTTTATTAACAATAATTGCCGTAAAGTCAAAAATCATTTCCTAAACGACAGCTTCACAGAAGAAGGAAAACCTTGTTAACTCTTAGTGGAAGTAAATGTAAAAATGTACATTATATTCCTAGTTTATTTATCCTTTATATAATATCATAATTATATCATTAGAAATACAGTATGGGGACATATGACTTGTATTTAATTGTATTTTTCCTAAGGTCCAAACCTCTCAGCACACTACACCTACCTCTTATCTCAGACAAACTGAGCCCCCCTCTAACTGTGAGTTCACACTAGCAGATAACAGACTGACTAGCGGCCACTCATTTCTTTTGGGAGTGTGCAAAACAGCCACAAGCTGAGCTTGCGCGATACAAAGGGGAACCTAGAACTGAGTACTAGAGCAACGCTCAACGTGAATCCAGGGAAAACTGGCTGCCTGAACAAGATAATTGGGCACGCCTAACCTGAGTGCGCCATGGAACTGCCTTGTGAGCATGAATTAGGCGCGGTGTAACAGAACTGACTCGAGAACCAGACTTGAAGACCGCGACAAGATGGCAGCTTCCTGGCCCACACCACCAACACACAGAGGTTCAATTCACAGAAACTACAGGCTAGCGCGAGGCTCCTTAAATGCTCCCAGTCCCAGGTGCAACACATGAACACAAAATGAACACAAACGAGGCGGAAGTCCTATATGGGCCTGTGGGCGGCGACCCGGGATCACCCCGGGGGAGGGCTCGTTAACAAGGGCCTGACACAACCGGCATTTGGTGGTGCTAAACATGGAAGAGTGGCTCATCACCACTTCTTGTTTTTCTTTTTTTCCCATTTTAAATGATGCATCAGGAGGAAATACGCATATTTCATAATACAAACATATATAACACAGCAATATTTAATATATATAATGTTTGTTTTGTCTATTCTAAGACACCCAGAAGAGACAAACTTGGGCCGATGTAAGTGACTTGTCGTCTGCTAGCATTTCAGCACTGCGTGTCGGCCTCACTTCTCCAGAAACAAGTCGCACTTCAAGCATCCAAAGCCACAAATATTCCTCTCTTCACATATGTGGAGGGTACTTTTAGGAAACACAGAGCTGTCTAGAGGATCTGCTGTGTTCAGATAAGTCTCCAAACATCTGGTACACGCCGTGGCCAGCACAGCCTTCCACAGCGATCCTCACAGAGAAAGGAGCATCCACACGCCACATGCTGAGACACACAAACAGAGCAAAACAAAAACAAGCCAGTGGACGGCTGCCTGGCCTCAATCACTGCCCACTGTGATAACAATGGGACTAGCAGTGGGACTGGCAACATGCGCAAGGACTTCAAAGGCATTGACATGGACTGGAGTGAGCGCACAGTTATCATCACCACGGCCGTGAAAGCTCAGAGTAAATCCGACAGAAAGGCTTGCGCACAGACTTTTAATCAGAAGAGTGGTTGCTGTTGTTTTTCGACACAGTTGACCTTCACTGTACATTCAATAGTTAGATAATTCTATGATTATTTTATATTACATAGTAATCAATAGAAATCTGGTACTTTTTACATGTATGTATTTACATAGCCATTATTTCTTAGTAGTTTGTGTGAAAATGTGACCCTGGTTGGGCAAATTATTATTTATAAATATTCATTTCATCAGGGATGTTTAGTGAGAGCCACAGATGCTGTGTGTTAAAAACAATGGTTATACATAAATATATATAAATAAAATGTGAAGGCCACTCAGAGCCTCCTGGGACTTCATCATGACTAGCTGATTGCATTACTAGTCTTATTTCATACATAGTACACTTTGCTTGGAATTAAGCGTGTTGCTAAACAGAAAATTGCACAGCGAGGATTTTCCTTCAGTGATATCTAAGTAGATGGAGTCAACCAAGCTCCTCCATTGGTTAATCAATCATGTTTCAATTCCCAAAAGTTTGAATCTAAAACCATCTAAAACAAAAACCACTCTAGACCAGATGTCTTCAAGTCTGGACCTGAAATCCAGTTTTCATAGTAATCCTTACTATGTGTGATGCTACGTGACCTCCTAATCCCCCTTCCAAACTTCCAGTGAGAACAAAATCCAGGGCTGGAACCTGCATCCAAGACCTTGCAGAACCCTTAGATACATCACTGGCTGCGAATGCGAGCAGGGAAGTAATCAGAATTGAGAGCTATAGCATACATTTTACCGGGATATGGCCTGTTCGCCAGTTCACATCCCAGGTCATGCTGCCTGTCATCAGCATCCGCAGCCAGAGAGAGCACAATTGGCCTTGCTCTCTTTGTGCGGGCTCTTGCTCACTCTGCCCACATGAGTTCGATACAATGTATCAGAGCTGGTTACTCGGCACCGTCCTCCGAGCATGTTGGTTGCCTGGTGACGTTGCATCAGCAGCAGTTGAAAAAAAAAAAGAGGCGGTCCTCCTAGTGTTGGGAGCATTACATGGGATAGGGGAGGAGTACTAATGAGTGGGTTGAGTGATTAACTGTCTAACATTGGGGAGGAAAGTTGCCACAGATGCTGTGTGTTACAACCAAAGGTTATACATAAATATATATATAAATAAAATGTGAAGGCCACTCAGAGCCTCCTGGGCCTTCATCATGACTAGTTGATTGCATTACTAGTCTTATTTCATACATAGTACATGATAGTATGTGATAGAGTACTAATGAGTGGGTTGAGTGATTAACTGGGGGAGGAAAGTTGGACACAAAATTGATAAAAACAAGCAACTCTGTACTTATTCTTGAAAAAGACGCAACTACAAGTACCGTCACTTTCATGCATATCACGCACTGGGAAAACATCTGCAAATACTGTGATTGTCTACTTTTGCCAGAACGCCCACAAAACCGCTTCCAAAAAGCCTGACCTTGCTGTTGTCCTCCACAAAGAGCTGCAAGCAGCCCGCTATGATGGGACCCGTTTAAAACAGAAGAGCTCTAAATGCATTATGCATCCTGTTTGACTCTCAGCGCAGGCTGTTTGGACATGCAGCTCACTTTCTCTACACTTCGGGCCAAACTGGAAGGGCTCGGCCTGTCAAAGCTGATATCCCCAGTGGCCCCTCGGCCCAAACGCGCAGCAGCCAACCCATCAGCATCCTCCAATTAAATCAGCCCATTCACTAGGCCTTTAAGAGGGGCCGAGGACCTGGAAATGAATGGAGTTCCTCTTAGCACTGTGACAAATTACTCTGACTGCTCACCGCGAGTACTTGGTTCCGGAATATCTGACTGCAGCCGCTGAACCACTGACTCCGAACCACTGACACACTCTTAAAAAGGAAGGTTCCTCAATGGTTCTCGGCTTGGATGCACGGTTCTACAGTCTTATACATAACAGATAAAAGTTTTTTGCATAATGCCATAAGAAAACTTTTTAATTTCTCGCTGACGTCTCTTCTTGGATAGCGGCTCACCACCTCAAACTTAACCCCAGCAAGACGGAGCTGTTGTACATCCCGGGAACTGCTGGACCTCACAATGATCTTGCCATCTCCTTTGAGAACTCACTGGTCACTCATTCTACTGAAGCCCGAAGCCTTGGTGTAGTGATGGATGACCAGTTATCGTTCTCAAGCCATGTTGCAAACGTAACTCGGTCCTGCAGATTTCTTCTGTACAACATCCGGAGAATTCGACCCTTCCTCTCTAGAGAGTCGCCCAGGTGCTTGTTCAGTCTCTCGTCACTTCCAGACTTGACTACTGCAACTCTCTTCTGGCTGGTCTCCCTCTGCGCACCATCAGACCCCTGCAACTCATCCAGAATGCAGCGGCACAGGTCGTCTTCAACGTTTCTAAATTCAGCCATGTCTCTCCACTGCTGTGTTCTCTTCACTGGCTTCCTGTAGCTGCTGCCTGCATCAGATTCAGAACCCTGACGCTGGCCTACAAAGCCAAGACTGGACCAGCCCTTCCATACTTGATGGCAATGGTCAAAAGCCTGATCCGCACCAAGAGCCCTTCGAGCTTCAAGTACGGCTCGGCTCGACCCGCCATCCCTCAAAATCCACGGAAGACGAGCGTCGTTTTTTCTGTCCTGCACCGAAGTGGTAGAACGAGCTTCCCCTGGGTGTCCGAACAGCCGAGTCCAACGCTCGCTGTCCTCAAACCCAGACTGAAGACCCACCTCTTCTGAGAGTACTTGGGCGAATAGCAGAGTGGTCTCCTTACTGACTTGTGTTTAGTAGAGTCTAAACTTAGAGATATCTAAGTCTGTTCAAACTAGCTGAGGTTTTTCTTGGTTTAGAGAAACGTTTTTTGTACTTGCACATGCTACAAAGGGTTCTTTGAGCGATGCCATAGAACAATATTAGTTTTCATTAAAATATTTTTGTAAGAAAGATGTGATTCTGAAGGACTTGTACATCCACTTCTTCAAATCTTTAAAAGGTTCTTCACGCTCACATTTGTTTTTACAAAATAGTTCTACATGGAACGAAAAATGGTTCTTCTATGGCATCACTCAAAGAACCCTTTATAGCACCTTCATTTTTAAAAGTCTACTTTCTAGGATCAAGGAAAGGTCTAGGAAGAACCCATTGAACCTGTATTTGGTTTGATCCCTGGTGATGCCACAAGCATCCATGTTGGTCTGGGGGTCCAAGAGAGCAGAACTGGCCTCTCTAACCCTCCTTTGGCACCTCCTTTACAGCAACAAAGAGCTGGTGCTCGTGTCGGAGCTGGTGACAGTTCCTGCAAACCAGCAAACCTTTTAAGAACGGACCTGCTGATCCACTGGATTTAAAGAACAGCTATTACATATGTAGATGTGGGCTTTCCTTTATAAGATGTTCATTTACCAAATCAGAGGTGGTTGCTGAGGATTTTCAAAATTTGACCTAACCTTGATCCGAGATGTCCTAGAATGGAGTCCAGCACCACTTTTAGTTTTCCTTTTTAAACTTTTTCAGTTTATTTATAATTTGCTCTGAGGCTCTACTATCTCCTCCTATTTCATTGTACACCTTGGCTTTCCTTTGGAGACTTTCCCATTTATCTTGCATTCCTCATGAGGACCATATCGCAAATAATGCGTCTGTGTCTTCAGCGGATGATTTATTACCGCTGTATTTAGTGTGGTTCTTGCACTTATAGTTGTAAATAGCAATAAGGCATGTAAACAACTTCACAAGGTGGCGCTAGAACTCCCGTGCATCTTAGTATAGGCCCAGAACCACACCAATTTATGGAGAGCATTACTCAAAGAAGCCTTTATAGCATCTTTATTTTTACAAGTCTAATGTTTAGGGTCAAGGAAAGGTCTTGGAAGTTGTCCTTTACAACTTGGTTTGATCCCTGGTGATGCCACAGCCATCCATTGGTCTGGGGGTCCAAGAGAGCAGACCTGGCCTCTCTAACCCTCCTTTGGCACCACTTTTGGTTGGGTTGGTGCTCATCCCAGAACTCCCATCCATGTATGGGCCCAGAACCACACCAATTTTTTTCTGGCAGAAAAGATTCAGGATTTTGACCCCAGCATCATGCCAGTGGAAAAGTGCTATGGGTGGATGGGATGGCTCTCCCTCTTGTCTAATTATTTAGCTCAATGCTAGATATCCTGTCCAATGTCATTCGCCTCTCTAATGATGTTGTGTAAGCAGTTTGAAAAGGAGCAACTGGCCTTGTAGGACTCAGTGGAAGGATGTGCTAGCCTTCACCCTCCCAGAGCTATTAATAACATGCAATAAGTGGCCTGAGTAATACGACATGGTTAACCTGGGGAGAACAGTAAGGAAAAAGACTGATCAGGGAATGCGAATCTCAGAGACTTGTTTCCCATCAAGACCTAGAACACCCTCCTTTCCAGTATCTCCTGTATGCTACTGCACAGCCGGTGTTCAGTGATTTCTCTGGTTTGTCCCTCATTGGCATATAACTCCTTTTTTAAAGCCATTAGCCCTAGCTTTCTTTTGTTTGTTTTTATTCGTAGCCTTTAGCCTAAAGCTCTGCAGCATATCGCAAATAATGCATCTGTGTCTTCCGTGGATTCTTTATTATCGCTGTATTTATTGTGGTACAACACTTATAGATGTAAATGGCAATAAGGCATGTAAACAACTTCATAAGGTGGCGCTAGAACCTCCCACAATTGCACAATTGTGTCCCACCGGGCGGTGGGAACAGCTCCAGCGCCCGGGGAGCAGAGAGGGTAAAGGGCCTTGCTCAACAGTGGCAGCTTGCCGAGCCCAGGAATCGAACCCACAACCCTGTTATCAATAGCCCAGCGCGCTAACCGCTGAGCCACCACTGCCCCAGTTTAATTTACAGGGAACATTAGCCTGATTGATTTTTAGATCATTAGCCTCATTGATTTTAGCCTAAGCTTTAGCTTTTCTTCATCTTCTGTTCGCTAATATTCTCTAGTCTTACTTGAAGTTCATTCCTGGTTCTCATGATGATGCTTATTTTTCTAGTTTTCATTCTTTGCTTCTCACTGATGCATCATTTTGTCCGGTCAAGCTGGTTAAGCTGGTTGACCAGTATTGAGTATGTTTTCATTTGAATTTGATGGTTGGTCTACTTGACCAGCACAATCACAATGGTGTTCAACCTTGCCCCTTATGACCAAGTATGACTGGCTTGACCAAACAAGTCAACTAATCAAAGTGGTCCAGTTGGTCATGCTGATAGACCCTAGGCTAGGCTAGTCCTTCATCCTGGTCGAGAGCTAAGCTGGATAACTACCCTTACTAGCTAGTATACCAGCATAGGGTATGTTTTGTTTTGGGGTTTTTTCGTCTGGGTGACCAGCTTTTTAGCCACCTTGGCCCTTAAAGGCCATCTTGGACCATCCACTACTGGTGAAAGCTGGTCTTGAGCAGGGCAATCACCGCTAGACAAATTTTTCTTGCAGTTCGAATATATGTAGCTATCATTATTTCATTATTTCCACATTGGAGAAAAGAGATGGAATAGTAAGTGTAACTATCCATCATACTCTTGAGGAGGCTGTTATGGAGTCAGTAACAATGGTAAACATCAAAAGAACCCTTTTTCGTAGTTGTCATGGTTCAGTATAATCACTGCCTTTCCTGAGGAACCCAATAGGAATCCTATTTAATGTACTGAGAGTACACCACCATGGTACACACTTAAAGTGGTCGGTAATAGGGCCTCTTTCCCTATGAAAAATGTTTTTTTTTTAAATGATTTTATCTTCTATCTTAGACTAGTGGAAATTTGTTGTGGGCCACTACAGCACAGGCCTAAACAACAGTAATCAACGGTTAAACGGCTTCAGATTTTGGAAAGAACATGAGTCACAAAGCGAAAGTGGCACAAGGAGAAACAAACACACAGCAGGAATTCAGCAAAACTGCTCATTACGTGTCTGAAAGCTACAATCTGTAAAGGGCTTGTTTGGTGGCCATAAAAGTGGCAGCAAGTACATCTAGCACAGTGTCATTCCAGGAGTACTGCTCAATTCAATAAGCAGAGGAACGGAGTATGAAGCCTTAGAGATTGAGACAAGGGCAAGGACAAAACACAGACATTACCTTGTCTATCGCTTCAGAGCTGCAGTGACGGAGGTAGAGGACCCTAAAATGCCATATTCATACCTCTGCTCTAGTCATCGAAATATAAACCAGAGGGCTGAGAGCAGACTGTGCCAGTCAACGAATGAGGTGGATCAGAAGCGGCATTCATGGTTTTAGAAAGCAGGCGGCCTGTAGGAGACGAGTGAATTAAAGCCACCAGCAATTCTAGTCTAAACAATGCTGAGCCTTTCTTTAAACAGCGGCGGATGTTGGAATTGATCGCGGCTAAGGAGATCACGCCGCTGAATGCATTACTATTTCTTATGTTTACAGTAGCAGGGGTGAATCCCAGCAGTTATCTAGGAATACTACCTGTACTACCTGACGACACTGTATATCAGTCTGATCAGAGATGCACTGACAACTTCTGTCAGATCTGGTAACTGATGTTTAAAGGTAGTGTTGTAGTCAAGGCCGCTTGAGCAGAGTCAGAGTCAAGACTGAGACGGGGACACATCGAGTCTGAGTCAAGACCACCGAGACAAAGACCAGGACACATTGAGTCAGAGTTAAGACCAAGACCAAGACTGGGACACACTGAGTCATAGTCAAGACCAAGACCAAGACGAGGACAGTCAGGGTCAAGACCAAGACCTGGACACATCGAGTCAGAGTCAAGACCAAGACCGGGAAACATTGAGTCTGAGTCAAGACCACCGAGACAAAGACCAGGACACATTGAGTCAGAGTTAAGACCAAGACCAAGACTGGGACACACTGAGTCATAGTCAAGACCAAGACCAAGACGAGGACAGTCAGAGTCAAGGCCAAGACCAGGACACATTGAGTCAGAGTCAAGACCAAGACCAGGAAACATTGAGTCAGAGTCAAGACCAAGACTGGGAAACACTGAGTCAGATTCAAGACCAAGACCAGAACACATCGAGTCAGAGTCAAGACAAAGACCAGGACACATTGAGTCAGAGTCAAGACCAAGACCAAGACCGGGAAACATTGAGTCTGAGTCAAGACCAAGACTGGGAAACACTGAGCCAGAGTAAAAAAAAAGACCAGGACACATTGAGTCAGAGTCAAGACAAAGACCAGGACACATTGAGTCAGAGTCAAGACCAAGACCAAGACCGGGAAACATTGAGTCTGAGTCAAGACCAAGACTGGGAAACACTGAGCCAGAGTAAAAAAAAAGACCAGGACACATTGAGTCAGAGTTAAGACCAAGACCAGGACACATTGAGTCAGAGTTAAGACCAAGACCGGGACACATCGAGTGAGAGTCAAGACCAAGACCAGGGCACATCGAGTCTGAGTCAAGACCAAGACTGGGACACATTGAGTACACATCGAGCACAACCAGCATTACCAAAATTAACATACATTATCCTGGTCAATAGCCGGTTAACCAGCTAGCTTACCAGTACAAGGCAGGTCTTCACCTGGCTGAACATCTTTCCACCACTCTGACCATCAAAAACCAGCTTAGACCATCTAAACCATTTAAGCTGGTCTTGAGCTGTTTTGTTCAGCAGGGTAGCAGCCTATGCCAGAAGCTTAGAAGCATGAACTTTTACCGTGAACAGGAATGAGAAATGAAGACCTCAAATCCAATGACTAGTGCTAATTTTACTGGAACACATTTGTGTGGATGGGTCTATATGAATGGGTCTAATCTACAGCTCAGTAATAATCATCCAGATTGTTGGTAGATCTTCGTAGCACTGCTTGGGCACAGCTCTCACTGAGCATGTGTAACAGCATGCCTATAGTGTAGCTCGCTATAAGCATTGGACTGTGCACACTTCGCTACAGTTTCTGAAAAGCCATTTCTTTTGTATAAGGCATAAAATGTTTCTCCTAAAATAGAAATATACCTAAGGCATAGCGAAAGCCATTTCATGACTCAAAAGGGATGGATTTCATTGCCTCAATAATGGAAGAATTTTTTTCACCTGTTCAATTTTTTATCACTTTTACACCTTTCTCAGCCATAACATTAGCACCACTGGCAGGTGAAGTGAAAAACATTGATTATCTTCATTTACAGGCGCAGCAAGTGAACAGTCAGTTCTTGAAGGTGATAAAGGTGTTAAAAGCAGGAAAAATGGGCAAGCATAAGAATTTCTGCACTCTGACAAGAGCCAAACTGCAGTGGCTAGATAACTGAGTCAGAACATCTCCAAAACATCAGGCAGGTCTTGTGAGGTTTTTCTGGTAGAGAGCGGTCAGTACCTACCAAAAGGGCTTCAAGAAAGGGCAACTGGTAAACCAGCGACAGGGTCATGGTCATAGGCTCCTAAGGCTTATTGATGTAATCCATTGAGAGGCCCAACCTCACAACGTCCAGGACTTACTTCCAGACCATAATATCTACCCCTTTAAAAAACAATCATCGAGCTGTGGAGCAGTGGACCTGTGTTCTCTGGAATTATGGTTGGTGCTTAATCCAGTCCATTTGGGATGAGATGATTTGGGAGTTGGGAATTAGGTAGGGTGTTGATCATCTAACATTCAGACCTTACTTATGGTCTTGTTGCTGAATGCAATCAAATGCAATCAAGTTCTCACAGCAATGCTCCTCCAACATCTAGCAGAAAGCCTTCTTCCTTGGACAGCAGAGACAGAAACTCCAGCAAAAGCAGGATTAACCCTGCTTTTAAATTTTTCAATAGCCTTGATTTCAGAAGAAACAATGAAGGTGAAGGTGTCCCAATACTTTTGTCCATATATTTATCTTTCACAACATCATATAGCAACATCTCATTCAGGTCTGTAACTGCACAAATTCATTTATTTTAGGTTTTAATGTTTTTAGTGGACTGACGTGGACTTAAGTGAGGAACAGCAGGGTCTATGGAGGCATAGCGGCACGTTCGCTCTGCTTACCGAGAAACAGCATGGAGAAATCGTAATGCGGCGCTCACTTAAAGTTATCAACACTGAAACAGATCAAGGCTGAACAGAGATTAAAATTCCCCTTTAACAAGGTTAAGGAACCAGCCTTGGGCACATGCAAATTAAAACTCTACAGAGTAAA
The DNA here is from genome assembly GCF_030463535.1 of Salminus brasiliensis. NCBI lineage: Eukaryota > Metazoa > Chordata > Actinopteri > Characiformes > Bryconidae > Salminus > Salminus brasiliensis. Next base: position 7,196,724 of record NC_132888.1, read on the forward strand.
ACCAAGTTCCACTTTCGCACATCAGTGTATGATCACTGCCTAAATGTGATGGCTGGATCAAAAAATCTCATTTACACAGTAAATTCCTCCCCTTTCCACAGCTGCAGTTGATTAGCCAAGACATGGATGGTGTCTGAAGTTTGGCTTCGTTAGTTTTACATTGGAGCTACGAGGCTAATGTAGCTAACAAGTAATTGGAATCTTACATTAGCCCTGTTAATTACATCACACAAACTGCATGCAGTATCACACACTTCTCGCATATCTAATAGACCTGCTTCTGTGGTGTCCGACAGTGTACGACACGGCTGCTTAGGGCCCCAACGCCACCAGGGGGCGCCCAAGAGCACCAAGATATCGTAATAAAAAAAAATATATTAAAAAGTAACATTAAATAATAAAATGAAATGGTATTACACAGGTAACGGTGATTTTTATATGCATTGTCATAGTTGGCACACCAACACTAGGTTAATCAATTTCTGCTGTTGGCTGTTGCCACTGTTGGGCAAATGCAGAAATGCACCGCTTGGGTGGTCGATACAGGCCCGGGCGCTTCAGCGTATTGCTCAATATCTTTCTCATGGCAAATTGCTCTAAGAAAATAATAATAATAATAATAATAATAATAATAATTAAATATGTATAAAAAAAAACATCAGCTCCTGCTTTAGGCCTCCCGCTTCCTTTTTTTGGAAGAATTGCGCAATATGCAGAGGTGGTCGGAGTTAGGGGACCTGTCGATAATAGGTGACCGTCCTCACACTTTTGCACATCTGTCCAAAAAAAAAAAAAAAAAGAAATTAAACTGGTTAACTTATTTTACTTAATTTACTGTTAAAATGTATAGAAAATTAATTAGAAAATATTAAAAACAATAGCCAGAAGGACACCGGTATGATGCAAGCTGATGCAATTACAAATAATGCTAATGATAGTGGGTACGTTACACCTATAGTGTAGCCTATGGGGTGATAAAGCATCTGAGGTGGTGGTATTGGGGGGGCCCCAAATGAAAATCAGCTTCGGGCCCCATAAAGGCTTGGGCCGGCCCTGCTTTAGACCCTCTGCCCATTTGTCCATTTTCAAAAGTAACAATGTTATACAATGTCAGACCCACAAACAGAGCCTTCCACCGCTGGTTATCTGCACAATAGCATGCAGCCTTTAGAGCACCAGGTTATTGCTGATAGGGTTGTGAAACCCACCCTCTGCTCCCTGGGCTGCGCAGCAATGGCTGCCCACCGCTTCCGGGCATGTGTGCACAATGTCACTGTGTGTGTTAGCATGGCTTTTGTGGCATCGGCATCACCACCGCAACATTAGCAGCAAGGTTATCATCGCTTTGTGGCATTAGCATCGCTACCGCAACATTAGCAGCAAAGTTATCATCGCTTTGTGGCATTAGCATCGCTACCGCAACAATAGCAGCAAAGTTATCATCGCTTTGTGGCATTAGCATCACTACCGCAACATTAGCAGCAAAGTTATCATCGCTTTGTGGCATTAGCATCGCTACCGCAACTTTAGCAGCAAAGTTATCATCGCTTTGTGGCATTAGCATCGCTACCGCAACTTTAGCAGCAAAGTTATCATCGCTTTGTGGCATTAGCATCACTACCGCAACATTAGCAGCAAAGTTATCATCGCTTTGTGGCATTAGCATCGCTACCGCAACTTTAGCAGCAAAGTTATCATCGCTTTGTGGCATTAGCATCGCTACCGCAACTTTAGCAGCAAAGTTATCATCGCTTTGTGGCATTAGCATTGCTACTGCAAAATTAGCAGCAAAGTTAGCATCGCTTTTGTGGCATTAGCATTGCTACTGCAACATTAGTAGCAAAGTTAGCATGGCTTTTGTGGCATTAGCATCACTACCGCAACTTTAGCAGCAAAGTTAGCATCGCTTTTGTGGCATCGGCATCACCACCGCAACATTAGCAGCAAAGTTAGCATGTTTTTTCTGGCATTAGCATCACTACCGCAACTTTAGCAGCAAAGTTAGCATGGTTTTTCTGGCATTAGCATCACTACCGCAACTTTAGCAGCAAAGTTAGCATCGCTTTTGTGGCATCGGCATCACCACCGCAACATTAGCAGCAAAATTAGCATGGCTTTTCTGGCATTAGCATCACTACCGCAACTTTAGCAGCAAAGTTAGCATCGCTTTTGTGGCATTAGCATTGCTACTGCAACATTAGTAGCAAAGTTAGCATGGCTTTTGTGGCATTAGCATCACTACCGCAACATTAGTAGCAAAGTTAGCATCGCTTTTGTGGCATTAGCATCACTACCGCAACTTTAGCAGCAAAGTTAGCATGGTTTTTCTGGCATTAGCATCACTACCGCAACTTTAGCAGCAAAGTTAGCATCGCTTTTGTGGCATCGGCATCACCACCGCAACATTAGCAGCAAAGTTAGCATGGTTTTTCTGGCATTAGCATCACTACCGCAACTTTAGCAGCAAAGTTAGCATGGTTTTTCTGGCATTAGCATCACTACCGCAACTTTAGCAGCAAAGTTAGCATCGCTTTTGTGGCATCGGCATCACCACCGCAACATTAGCAGCAAAGTTAGCATGGTTTTTCTGGCATTAGCATCACTACCGCAACTTTAGCAGCAAAGTTAGCATGGTTTTTCTGGCATTAACATCACTACCGCAACTTTAGCAGCAAAGTTAGCATCGCTTTTGTGGCATCAGCATCACCACCGCAACTTTAGCAGCAAAGTTAGCATGGCTTTTGTGGCATCAGCATCACCACCGCAACATTAGCAGCAAAATTAGCATGGCTTTTCTGGCATTAGCATCACTACCGCAACTTTAGCAGCAAAGTTAGCATGGTTTTTCTGGCATTAGCATTGCTACTGCAACATTAGTAGCAAAGTTAGCATGGCTTTTGTGGCATCAGCATCACCACCGCAACATTAGCAGCAAAATTAGCATGGCTTTTCTGGCATTAGCATCACTACCGCAACTTTAGCAGCAAAGTTAGCATCGCTTTTGTGGCATCAGCATCACCACCGCAACTTTAGCAGCAAAGTTAGCATGGCTTTTGTGGCATCAGCATCACCACCGCAACATTAGCAGCAAAATTAGCATGGCTTTTCTGGCATTAGCATCACTACCGCAACTTTAGCAGCAAAGTTAGCATGGTTTTTCTGGCATTAGCATTGCTACTGCAACATTAGTAGCAAAGTTAGCATGGCTTTTGTGGCATCAGCATCACCACCGCAACATTAGCAGCAAAATTAGCATGGCTTTTCTGGCATTAGCATCACTACCGCAACTTTAGCAGCAAAGTTAGCATCGCTTTTGTGGCATTAGCATTGCTACTGCAACATTAGTAGCAAAGTTAGCATGGCTTTTGTGGCATTAGCATCACTACCGCAACATTAGTAGCAAAGTTAGCATCGCTTTTGTGGCATTAGCATCACTACCGCAACTTTAGCAGCAAAGTTAGCATGGTTTTTCTGGCATTAGCATCACTACCGCAACTTTAGCAGCAAAGTTAGCATCGCTTTTGTGGCATCGGCATCACCACCGCAACATTAGCAGCAAAGTTAGCATGGTTTTTCTGGCATTAGCATCACTACCGCAACTTTAGCAGCAAAGTTAGCATGGTTTTTCTGGCATTAGCATCACTACCGCAACTTTAGCAGCAAAGTTAGCATCGCTTTTGTGGCATCGGCATCACCACCGCAACATTAGCAGCAAAGTTAGCATGGTTTTTCTGGCATTAGCATCACTACCGCAACTTTAGCAGCAAAGTTAGCATGGTTTTTCTGGCATTAACATCACTACCGCAACTTTAGCAGCAAAGTTAGCATCGCTTTTGTGGCATCAGCATCACCACCGCAACTTTAGCAGCAAAGTTAGCATGGCTTTTGTGGCATCAGCATCACCACCGCAACATTAGCAGCAAAATTAGCATGGCTTTTCTGGCATTAGCATCACTACCGCAACTTTAGCAGCAAAGTTAGCATGGTTTTTCTGGCATTAGCATTGCTACCGCAACTTTAGCAGCAAAGTTAGCATGGTTTTTCTGGCATTAACATCACTACCGCAACTTTAGCAGCAAAGTTAGCATCGCTTTTGTGGCATCAGCATCACCACCGCAACTTTAGCAGCAAAGTTAGCATGGCTTTTGTGGCATCAGCATCACCACCGCAACATTAGCAGCAAAATTAGCATGGCTTTTCTGGCATTAGCATCACTACCGCAACTTTAGCAGCAAAGTTAGCATGGTTTTTCTGGCATTAGCATTGCTACTGCAACATTAGTAGCAAAGTTAGCATGGTTTTTCTGGCATTAGCATCACTACCGCAACTTTAGCAGCAAAGTTAGCATGGTTTTTCTGGCATTAACATCACTACCGCAACTTTAGCAGCAAAGTTAGCATCGCTTTTGTGGCATCAGCATCACCACCGCAACTTTAGCAGCAAAGTTAGCATGGCTTTTGTGGCATCAGCATCACCACCGCAACATTAGCAGCAAAATTAGCATGGCTTTTCTGGCATTAGCATCACTACCGCAACTTTAGCAGCAAAGTTAGCATGGTTTTTCTGGCATTAGCATTGCTACTGCAACATTAGTAGCAAAGTTAGCATGGCTTTTGTGGCATCAGCATCACCACCGCAACATTAGCAGCAAAATTAGCATGGCTTTTCTGGCATTAGCATCACTACCGCAACTTTAGCAGCAAAGTTAGCATCGCTTTTGTGGCATTAGCATTGCTACTGCAACATTAGTAGCAAAGTTAGCATGGCTTTTGTGGCATTAGCATCACTACCGCAACATTAGTAGCAAAGTTAGCATCGCTTTTGTGGCATTAGCATCACTACCGCAACTTTAGCAGCAAAGTTAGCATGGTTTTTCTGGCATTAGCATCACTACCGCAACTTTAGCAGCAAAGTTAGCATCGCTTTTGTGGCATCGGCATCACCACCGCAACATTAGCAGCAAAGTTAGCATGGTTTTTCTGGCATTAGCATCACTACCGCAACTTTAGCAGCAAAGTTAGCATGGTTTTTCTGGCATTAGCATCACTACCGCAACTTTAGCAGCAAAGTTAGCATCGCTTTTGTGGCATCGGCATCACCACCGCAACATTAGCAGCAAAGTTAGCATGGTTTTTCTGGCATTAGCATCACTACCGCAACTTTAGCAGCAAAGTTAGCATGGTTTTTCTGGCATTAGCATCACTACCGCAACTTTAGCAGCAAAGTTAGCATCGCTTTTGTGGCATCGGCATCACCACCGCAACATTAGCAGCAAAATTAGCATGGCTTTTCTGGCATTAGCATCACTACCGCAACTTTAGCAGCAAAGTTAGCATCGCTTTTGTGGCATTAGCATTGCTACTGCAACATTAGTAGCAAAGTTAGCATGGCTTTTGTGGCATTAGCATCACTACCGCAACATTAGTAGCAAAGTTAGCATCGCTTTTGTGGCATTAGCATCACTACCGCAACTTTAGCAGCAAAGTTAGCATGGTTTTTCTGGCATTAGCATCACTACCGCAACTTTAGCAGCAAAGTTAGCATCGCTTTTGTGGCATCAGCATCACCACCGCAACATTAGCAGCAAAATTAGCATGGCTTTTCTGGCATTAGCATCACTACCGCAACTTTAGCAGCAAAGTTAGCATGGTTTTTCTGGCATTAGCATCACTACTGCAACTTTAGCAGCAAAGTTAGCATGGTTTTTCTGGCATTAGCATCACTACTGCAACTTTAGCAGCAAAGTTAGCATGGTTTTTCTGGCATTAGCATCACTACTGCAACTTTAGCAGCAAAGTTAGCATCGCTTTTGTGGCATCGGCATCACCACCGCAACATTAGCAGCAAAGTTAGCATGGTTTTTCTGGCATTAGCATCACTACCGCAACTTTAGCAGCAAAGTTAGCATGGTTTTTCTGGCATTAGCATTTCTACCGCAACATTATCAGCAAATGCCACAAAAGCCATGCTAACTTTGCTGCTAATGTTGCAGTAGCGCATTAGCATTGTGGCATTAGCATCACTACTGCAACAGCTGTGCTTGAGCAGGTAAACCACTAAAGGTCCCCACCCCTGTTCTATGGCTTGGCTCAAAGAACCCTTTGTAGCATCTTCATTTTTAAGAGTATACCCCACACCAAGCCCAGAACGACGGTACCGCCACCTTTCTAATCTTCATACTGAGCCGGAGAGCAGGAGAGCAGGAAAGCAGCCATCTGCAAGCATCTTCTCTCGTCTGAAGCGTTTCTGGCCATGTTTGGAAGTCTGGCATTCCAAAAGATTTACAGAATAAATTTCTCAATATGACATTTGGATTTCTACTGCTTGGCATTTGCTGGCTCATTTACACAACTGATGCTTCATTTTCCTCGAGATCACAAAGCTGCTACCTCTGATGCAACTGGGTAAAAAATAAAGAAATGTTTCCACCGTCAAAACATTAGTACCACCTGCCTAATATTGAGGAGATCCCCCTTTGTGGGGATCCATTCGAGGCATGGACTCCACGAGACCCCTGAAGGCGTCCTGTGTCAAGTCAAGTTTAATTTAATAGCAACTGTTGTCGTCACAAAGCAGCTTTACATAATTATAATTAATAAAAGAACCTCCCTCAGAGCTGGAGGAAGAAACCCTGGGAGAACCCAGACTCACAAGGGGGACCCGACCCGTCCTCCTCTGATCAGAACTATTTATAAATTATTGATAAAAATGACCAAACCAGATACAGCAGATGGTTAATAGTGGTGATATTATTAATAGTGGCAGATAGTTAAGAGTCCATTTAGGTTTTAACATGGTCATTAAACAGGTAGCAGTGGTAGGAGGGTGTGCCGCTGGTCTGCTATTGGTGGTGGTGGGTGGGAGGCCTGCTGGTCGGACTGGTAGGTGGCAGCTGGTCTGACGCTGACGTTAGCAGCAGACCCTTTAAGTCCTGTAGGTTGTGAGGTGGGGCCTCCTTGGATTGCCTCAGTGAGCCTTAGGTGCCCATGACCCTGTCTCATGTCTCAGGTTCAGCACTTTCGGTAGGTGCTGACCACTGCATACCCGAAACAGCCTACATGAGATTCTGGTTCTGACCCAGACGTTTAGATCTCACAGCTTGGTTCTTGTCCAAATGCCATTTTTCCTGACTGGTCACTTGGTGCCTAATGAATCCCGACCCTTGGCAGATGCCACTGTAGATGAGGACAAGCCATGTGCTTCACTTTGTCGGTCAGTGGTGCTAATGTTATCTCATACTAATACAGCACTATCACCTTGACTTCGTCAGCTGGAACCATGATTGGGCCTCCCAGAAATGACAAATATCTATAAAAGCATGTGTACAAATACCTTTAAAATGCTGATTAATAAACATAGCCATAGGACAGATGGCGAAATAAGCTCTGCAAAGCAGATCCATGCTCTGAAATGAAGCCAGAATAACCCACCACGAGCACAGGAAGATATCTGCATGCCAGAAGCAGGCTCTCGCACCACATCTCTGGCAGCAGTGAGCAAGCGGTGATGGTATTTTCTCTGAATTTTAAATCGATGTCAGAGGATATCTGCTACCTCACAGGCTGTGAATTTATTCTTGAATGTAATGAGAACAGAATAGATTTAAATCAAGTTTATATTCTCTCTCTCTCTGTCTTCCTCAGCTGCTCCTGAACAGAGCAAAGCTCCGGAAGACCCAGACAGACAGTGCTAGCCAATATATGGACAAAAGTATTGGGACACCTGCTCATTCATTCTTTCTTCCAAAATCAAGGGCATTAAAAAAAAAAGAGTTTCTCCTGCTTTTGTTGAGTAACTACAGAGTCTCTATTGTCAAAGGAAGAAGACGTTCCACTAGATTTTAGAGGAGTATTGCTGTGAGGATTTGATTGCTTTCAGGGACAGGAAAGATGTTCGTGAGGTCAGGATGATGGATGGTCACCACCCCACCTCAACTCCCCAATTCAAACTCACAAAAGTATTGGATGGAGCACCAACCATCATTACAGAGTTTTTCCACTGCTCCACAACTCAATACTGGGGGTGGGAGGGGGGGGGGGTTAAGCCCCTCTGTAGCCCACCCCTGGCATTAGGCAGCATGGTGCCAACAGCTTCATGTTAAGTTAATCTGCTGCCTATTCTGAGTCCTATTCTTTTGGCAGTACTTCTCTTATCTTGTACTTTGCACATCTGTGTCAGCAGCAGGTGCTACTTAAAGTAGCTGAATGCATTCATTAGAAGGGGTGTCCACAAATATTTGGACATGTAGTGTAAAGTGGATTCCTGTTACTGATAAGCATATTAAAGCACATTAACCCCTTAAACCCATGGTTAATCAGTCAGTAATTAATAATAAAACAAAAACGACTGTATAGCTGTGTGGTTTACTAAATTTGGTGCCGGCGTGCCACAGGGTTCTATTTTAGGTCCTTTGAAAGTGAGATAAATTATAAAAGTACGGAAGTGTGGGCTTGCATACAGAGTTTTACAGGGTTTTAGGGGTTAGTTGGCATTTTTTAAGAGCAGGTTTGCAAACATGTTGCCATGGCGGGTTAGGCCAGACACAGAGGGATGGGTCCCTCTGTGTCTGGCCACAGAGAGATGGGTCCAATGCAAGTAGTTCATTAACCAAACTCAAGAACATACAAAGGGGCAAAACAAAGCAAATGAAGACGCAGCTACCGGCATAACCGTGAACACAACACAAACGTGACAAACCAGAGGGCGAAAACAAACACACTGAGACCGGGGGTTTAGCTGGGGGACCAGCTACTTGGCAAGAGCGGCTAGGCCGACCCAACCTGGAACTGCTGTGTGGAAGTGGGTCGCCTAGCTGGAGCGAGAGTCGTGGGTATATCTTGGTAGCAAGAGCGAGCGCCTCGCTGAATCCTTGGATGGCCGGGTGGCCTGCTTGAGAACGTGGATGAAGAGCCGGCGCTGGCCTAAACGCTCCGTGAGCTGTATCAGGAACCTCTAAGGCTACCTCAAGGTCCCAAATTAGCATTTTCGGCAAGGACCTCAGCGTCGAAGCTCCATGGGTACCCCCAGCCTCAGGTAACACATGGACATGAAACAAGACACTGAACCGACACAATGAACCAAACATGATCCAAACGAGGAGGAAGTCCTTATTTGGGCCTATGGGCGGCGGCTCGGAAATTGCTCCGGGCGCAATACTGAGGGGCTGACACATGTTACAGTCCCAAATGATTAACACGGTCCGATCCACAGTCCACTCAAACCAGCCTGTCTTGAATTCACAAAAAACAATGGTTTAACATATATCCATCTAATCAGCATACAGCAGTTTTGCTCCACCCATTTAGGCTGGCATTATAAGGAGTGTTTCAGCCCACTCTGCCTTTTGAATGAGGTACAGCGCAAGACAGCCAATCAGAACAGAGGGAACTTACACATAGCACTCTAAAACCGAACCACAGAGTCTTTATTTCTAATGCATAAAGACAGATTTTGGTAAATAGACAACACAAACGTTATGACTAGGCTTATGAAGGTTCGTTGCTGTTGCAATGATAATGTAGAAGGACGCTGTAAGAGGGAGGCAGCTCTGAGAACTTTGGGCTGGAGTTAAGGCAGCTACTGCTTTGAGCTAGAAGGCCAGACCCCCCTCTGATACATGGAGCGAGGACTGAGAGATATGACTGAGTTAAAAGGAGTGGTGTGGAAACTTCAGCATGGGACCTGGAAACTAAAGATGAGAATTTATAGCATGTTCAATTTGGAAGAGGAGGAGCTTCAGGCATGTCCCTCCACCCAAATTCAAGTTAACCAAGTTAACAGTCTCAGGGCATTTTCTCGATTTTTGCATGTCTTCTTGAATTCCTCTTTAAAGAAACTCACATTTAAGATAATACCCACATGTTTTACATCAAAATGTTAAGCTCAGTCTTAGCTCCCTTTATAATGAGACCCCATGTGACCTACAGCACTGGGTAAAGAGATAATCTGGCCCTAAACCTGGAAAATTGAAGTCTGATTTTAGAAATTTGCACAAAAATCCACCGGTTAGAAACTGTGAGGGGCGTGCGACTAGTTTCTCACGCCCTCTTCATTGCCTCGTAACTCCAAATGTGAGTCATGTATGATCCCATAATAAGATGCCATTAAAAGTATAGACTTTAAAGATTCGAGAGATGTTTATCTCAAAAATATTAATAGAAACATTGGGAAATACTGCGTTTGATGAGGCAATATGTTGTTTACATCTTAACAAATAATTAAATACTGTCATAAAGTCAGTGTTAGCGCAAAATCTACTAAACTAGAACTGTGATTCTGTGTTTACTGAAAGCACTGGCACAGACTGAATTATCCCTCAGAGGTCATCTTTAGAGGTATGTTACTTACTGTGCTTACAACTGTGTTTGTGTAAGCTATAATACATACATTTGAGACATTGACTTGTTGACTATTTAGACATTGACTATTTGCAGCTCCCCGGCACTCCTGACACTAGGACAACAAGGACCATAAGGAAGCCAGTCACTGCCTCTCTTCGAACTGCCGCCGATGTGGCACTTCCGGGCAGCCGACACACTCAGAGGAAAGCTTAAGAGTGATAAGGGGAGAGAGCGCCATCTGCCCACCCGGAGATAGCATGGGCAGTTTTGCTCTCTCAGACTCCAGCTACCGATGGCAAAGTGGCATGGCTCGGGATTCGAACTAACGACCTCTGGGCCACAGTGGTCGCGCATTAGACTGCTGAGCCACTGTAAAATCTGAAAACGCTTTCACATTGAATTTTGCTGATTTTTACAAAAATGTCCATCATTCACTAAATGACTAGTAACCATCCACTCCCTGACTTTAACCAGCTGCTTTATCTCAAAAATATATATAGAAACATTGAGAAATACTGCATTTGATGAGGCGGCGTGTTCACCGACCCAAAAGGATTAAGGCAATATGTTGCTTAGATCTTAACAAATAATTAAATACTGACACAAGAGAGCATAAAGTCTGTGTTAGTGCGAAATCTACTAAACTAGAACTGTGATTCGGTGTTTACTGAAAGCACTGGCTCAGACTGAATTATACCCCCAAGAGTTTTATTTAGTACCAGAAATATGACACAAAGTCTCAACTGACACATCCCACAATTTTAGGAAATTGTGAAAAAGGCTTCTTCCTTCTTACTTAAACAACTGATAGAACCAACAACCATGTCTCCAACACTAGTTCAAATATAGGAGGCATTGAGAAGATATATAAGAAGTTAAAAAAGCCTCCTTCCACCAGCATAGCTTAACAACCACAAACCATGTTCCAGCCTTGCTACAGCCTGGCAATGTGTGTTCCTCAGTAACTACAGTCACTTCTGTACAAACTGTTCGGCCAATTCTGTGGTAAAGAAGTTTTAAATGACACTTTCAACCCATCGACCCACCCATAGGCTTTTTAAGGGGTTCAACAGGTAGAAAATGAGTTTTTACCATCACTGGAGACTGAAGTCATTGCAGTAATTCAGTTAAAGAGTGACCAGGCGCTGACCTATGCTGTCAGAACTAGACTTAAAAAGAACTTCAGCACTGCTGAAGGCCCTCTCCAGTAAAGCATGTGGACCAACTACAGTCGGGCAGGCCTCAGAATAAACAACACTGTGATCAAATGTCCCAAAACGCCCCACAAGAACTCCACTGCCACATCTTTTTGCTTCAAATTTGCCATTTCCATTTAAAGTAAACTGCCAGCCTTGGGTTTTAATAATCCACAAGGTGAAAGTAGGCTATATGGAGACAGAGTACCACAAATTGAATTAGTAATCCATCAGTGGATTTTATCAATCCTCCCATTGTTGGAATAATGAGCTATAAACAGTAATGCTACCCTCACCTTACTTATCTCTAAATAGGCAATGAAAGCAATCCATGGCTCAGGCTCTGGCACTATTATCATCCACTTTATGTCAGCTCCAATAAGTCGGAGCAGAGCCATGGAACTTTTCATTTTCATAGCAATTTGGAGGAGACTGGACTCTTCTGGCCAAATTGTGGCAATAAAAACATTTTCCAGGACAGATCACATTAACCTTTATCAAAGATAGGCCTTTACTAAACCGAACAGAGCAGGCATCACCTTAAACATACTTCAGCTCGAATGGGTGCCAGACGTGGGGCTTATGTGCAATGTAGGACGCCTCAGGAATCCAAATGAGCAAATATGACAGGTAAATTGAGCTTCATGGAAGTGGTTTCCTGCTGGCATGTTAATCACTTTGAAAAAACGGAATATATTTGCATTAAAAGAACTACTTCCCAAAGTAGTAAAAGCAAATATGAAATATCAAACAGAACCGGCTCTCCTCCACGTAACAAACGCAGCGCATTTATGGGCTTTTCCCCATAAACCCTGCTGGAAATAGAGGCTGTATTTGAGAAAGATAAAATATTACACAGTGATAAAATATTACACTGTTCTTCCCCCCAAAAAATGTCCTTTTTATAGGAGAACATTACAATATTTCCTCCTCTGGGTAATATTGTAACAGGATTGAAGCTTTAGCATGTGGATATTATTATATTTAAACTGATGAAATCAAATGATGTTGATGGATGTTCCTCAAAAACGAAGTCAAGGTTGAAACTTTGACACATGGGGTGCATCCCAATAGCATAAGACACACTAATACCACAAAGTATACACCAATCAGCCGTCACATTAGTACCGTTTACAGCTGAACTGAAAAACATTGATAATCTTCATCTACAGTGGCGAATCTGTCAGGGGGTGGATCTATTAGGCAGCAAGTGAACAGTCAGCTCTTGAAGGTGGTGGGTATTAAAAGCAGGAACAATAGGCCATATAAGCCACTTTGTGATGGCTAGATGACTGGGTCAGAACATCTCCAGAACATCACGCTGATCTTGTCGGTTTTTCTCTGGTATCAAGTGGTCAGTACCTACTCACAGTGCTCCAAGAAAGAACAACCTGTGAACTGGTGACAGGACCATGGGCACATCAAGGCTCATTGATGCTCATGGAGGTCCCACCTCACCACTTACAGGACTTAAAGGACCTGCTGCGAATGTCTTGGTAGCAGATACCACAGAACCTGGCCCTCAGAAGTCACCTTTAGAGGTATGTTACCGAAACGTCTGATTAACGCTTCAACTGTGTTTGAGTAAGTTATAATACATACATTTTTAGCTCCCCGGCACTCCTGACACTAGGACAATAAGGACTGTAAGGAAGCCAGTCACCGCCTCTCTTCGAACTGCCGACGATGTGGCATTGCCGGGCAGCCGACACACTCGGAGGAAAGCTTAAGAGTGATAAGGGGAGAGAGAGCACCATCTACCCACCCGGAGAGAGCATGGGCAATTGTGCTCTCTCACTCCAGCTACCGATGGCAAAGCGGCATGGCCTGGGACTCGAACCTACGACCTCTGGGCCACAGTGGTCTCGCATTAGACTGCTGAGCCACTGTAAAATCTGAAAACCTTCACATTGAATTTTGCTGATTTTTACAAAAATGTCTGTCATTCACTCCCCGACTTCAACCAGCTGCTGAACCGAACCCAACATGCCCCAAAACAAGCGTACCTCGCATTGCCTAGAAGACAAAGATTCGCATCACCAGGGAGTTGGAGGTGAAGAGCACAGCACATATTGGAGGCTACCCTACGTACGAGGCAGGTGTTCGCTTCTTACATGAATTTCCATTCCATCTTAAATGGGAAAGTTAAACGGTTAACGGTGGACAGAGTTTAGTAAAGAGACAGCTCAGGGGAATAAGCTGATCCTTAATCTGCTTGTCCTGGTCCAGAGGCTCCTGAAGCACCTGCCAGAGGGCAAAAAGACAAAAACACAAAAAGGTAGAGGTGCACGTATTTGTCACTGTACAGCAAAATGTGTCCTCCGCATTTAACCCAGTAGTAAACACACACTACTGAACTAGGGGCAGTGAGTACACACACACCCAGAGCGGTGAGCAGCCAACTCCAGCGCCCGGGGAGCAGAGAGGGTAAAGGGCCTTGCTCAAGGGCCCAACCATGGCAACTTGCTGAGCCCGGGAATCAAACCCACAACCCTGTTATCAATAGCCCGGCGCTCTAACCACTGAGCCACCACTTCTCCATAAAATCACCTGGCAGCGGTGGGATGACTATGAGCAGGCTGGGAGTCTTAAATGAATTAGTAGGGGTCTAAAGAAATATTAATTTATGGAAGTATCATGATATAATGTAGCAAATCTCAAAACCACTGTATTGATGGTTTTTATGAATAGTTTACATTTAGTCTTGTGGTTAAACCCTGGCCGCTAGATACCAGTGCTATGCTTCAGTGCTGTCTTCAGATCCTACAGTTCTGGTTTTATGCATACAATGGTATGTTTTTCTGTGATATTGTCTAGCTTACAGTCTCACAACATACCACAGCATATTGAACCATAACCTTGTATCAGGATACACATCATATTCAGGTTCTTGTCAGTACGCAGCCCTTGTGATTAGGCTATTTTTCAGTCCTTTGAGTTGACTAAGAAAAAATCTCTGTCACGGACAGACCTGCTATTGATGTGCATGAAACATGCCAGGCATGCGTTTCTGGAATGTGTTTCATAACCAGGTCTCTCTCTCTCTGTCTCTGTCTCTCTGACTCTGTATTTTTCTTATTCCTTTGCTCTCCAGGGTAAAAAAGAAGAGCAGAGTGTGTCTATACAGTCACATTGCCAGAGGCCACAGACATAGACGCCCTTCAGCTCGAAGGCAGACTGTCTTGCTGTCTTCCCAGGGAAGTCTAGCCCAGAGTCTCTGAGCCACATGCAGACGGCTGGAGTTGAGAGGAAAGAGAAACATCCAGGAGTCTCCTTCACTTTCAAACGCAACTTCAGAAGCAGCGGTACCCTCACCGTATCCTCAATCCACCAAGGACGAGGGAGCGAGATATTGCATCACCAAATTTCTCAATAAAGCAAGTTCGCAGGTTGGGTTTAAAGGTTTTAGCGTTTTTAAGACACCATGTCTGTAGACATCCGCTCATGCAGTGTCTCTTCTGAAATCAGGGAGGGTCCAAATCCAGTTTGTCCCCTCTTTACTGCAGCAACAGCCTCTACTGTTCTGGGAAGGCTTTAGACTACACATAGGAATATTGCTGCAAAGGATATGACTGCATTCAGCCACAAAAACATTAAAGGCTGAGGTCAGGGTCTGATGTTGGACGATTAGTTCTGGATCCAACTCACCCAAGCTTTGAGCACCCTCCTGTCAATGCTTGGCATTGGGCATAAGGACTTTACACAGCTCATGCATGGCTTCTGTCTCCATGACAGTTTCCAACATTGCAACAACAGTGTCCTTCCTGTTTTACAATGTGGGGGAATTTATAACCATATTAATTCACACACACTTTACTGTTTAAGCCTGTGACATTCAAAAAAGCACTGGCCACTGATCTGAGTCTAAGACTCAGTTAATTAATATTTTAATCCAGCTCTGATAATTGCTCTGGATACTGAATAGTGAAGCATAAGAATCACTCTCTGTAGCATTAAAGTCTTAATACCCATCAATAATACCTTTGTAATTGCTGTTAAGGAAAACTGCAGGATTCTGTAGCTCTGTTGGGGAGCATATCTGCTGCGTTATGCAGCTTTTTTTATCTTATAATATAAAATAACAGCTTCAGAATCGTGTTGATGCACCACTGACTGTCATGCATGGCACAACTAGCAGTAAAATGCTTTGACAACTGCCTGCTTATGTGAAACAATAAGGATAGACTGTATAAAATGTAAAGGTAAAGTGTCAAATAATAAAAAAAAATTATATAGAAGAAGAGAATAACAATATATACACTCTATTTACAGATGTGTGTAAAGTGTAGCGTGTGCATGTCAGGCACTCAGTATCGCGCCCTCCCCCCGGGGCGTTTCAGAGCCGCCACCCACAGGCCCAAATAAGGACTTCCACTGGTTCAGTGTGTCGATTCATGTTCATTTGGTTCATGTGTTACACCTGGGACTGGGGGTACTTAAGGAGCCTCGACACCGCCATTCTGTGCCAAGAATCGAACCTATTGGAGCCTTCAGGACGCCCTGCGGTTCCTCTTTGGTGGCAGGTGTGTTTAGGTCATCAGGAGGTTTTCTCGGTTACTCACACCTCAGGTTAGGTCAGCCTTGCCGTTTTGTCTAGCTGCTGCTTGTCCAGCTTTCCTTGTCTATGTATTGAGCGCTGCTCGAGTGCCCGCTCAGCTCCCAACTCCTCCCATGTTTTTGCCCTTTCATTGCTGCTCATGCTTTTCGGACTTGCTTAGATCTCCATCTCCATCCCATCATGTCTGGCCTAACACACCATGACAGAGCAAACATTAATGTGCAACATAATGCCGTGCATCTCAGCACTAAGTAATCTAATACTTTATTTATTTAGCGTTTAATGTTTTGTGAAAATCGTCCTGTGTATGATGTGCGTATCTGTGGGGTAGTCTTAGTTACTGTCCTGGTTCAGAGCAGAGAAAACAGTCCATTGTTGGTATAGCTGAGGTCCTTCATGATCTTCCTGGCCTTGTTTCAGGGAATAGAGAAGGGAATAGGTAGAAGAGCACTCCATGCTCCATGCTTAGCTCGCCAGAAACGGCACTGACCAGCTGCTAACTGTCTCTGCTGTCCAGGGAAGCAGGCTCTTCACTAGATTTTGGAGCAGCATTGTTGTAAAGAGCATAAGTGAGGGCAGGATGTTGGACGATCACCACGCCACCGCATCATCCCCAACTCCTCATCTCAATGAATGGAGCACCACCATCCATCATTCCACAGAACACAGTTCTTCCACTGCTCCACAGCTGCTCAATGCTGGGGGGCTTTATACCCCTCTAGCCCACACCTGGCATTAGGCAGCATGGTGCCAATGCTTATGC